>NC_088400.1:1749598-1924598 GCF_034236695.1 Oncorhynchus nerka
TAATTAGTAAAGAACAAATAGCCCCCAATATAAATATATATTTAATTAGTAAAGTAAAGAACAAATAGCCCCCAATATAAATATATATTTAATTAGTAAAGTAAAGAACAAATAGCCCCCAATATAAATATATATTTAATTAGTAAAATAGTAAATAACAAATATTTAATTAGTAAAGAACAAATAGATATAAATATATATTTAATTAGTAAAGAACAAATAGCCCCCAATATAAATATATATTTAATTAGTAAAGAAAATAGCCCCCAATATAAATATATATTTAATTAGTAAAGTACAAATAGCCCCCAATATAAATATATATTTAATTAGTAAAGAACAAATAGCCCCCAATATAAATATATATTTAATTAGTAAAGTAAAGTACAAATAGCCCCCAATATAAATATATATTTAATTAGTAAAGAACAAATAGCCCCCAATATAAATATATATTTAATTAGTAAAGAACAAATAGCCCCCAATATAAATATATATTTAATTAGTAAAGTACAAATAGCCCCCAATATAAATATATATTTAATTAGTAAAGTACAAATAGCCCCCAATATAAATATATATTTAATTAGTAAAGAACAAATAGCCCCCAATATAAATATATATTTAATTAGTAAAGAACAAATAGCCCCCAATATAAATATATATTTAATTAGTAAAGTACAAAATAGTAAAGTACAAATAGCCCCAATATAAATATATATTTAATTAGTAAAGTACAAATAGCCCCCAATATAAATATATATTTAATTAGTAAAGTAGCCCCCAATATAAATATATATTTAATTAGTAAAGAACAAATAGCCCCAATATAAATATATATTTAATTAGTAAAGTACAAATAGCCCCCAATATAAATATATATTTAATTAGTAAAGTACAAATAGCCCCCAATATAAATATATATTTAATTAGTAAAGTACAAATAGCCCCCAATATAAATATATATTTAATTAGTAAAGAACAAATAGCCCCCAATATAAATATATATTTAATTAGTAAAGTACAAATAGCCCCCAATATAAATATATATTTAATTAGTAAAGTACAAATAGCCCCCAAAATGACCTATTTTTACTTAAATAAAGTATACTGAACAAAAATATAAACGCAACATGAAACAATTTCAAAGATTTTTACTGAGTTACTCTCTTTTTATTATTATTTATTTATCTATGGATTTCACATGACTGGGAATGTAAATATGCATCTGTTGGTCACAGATACCTTAAAAGATGAATGACACGACAATGGGCCTCAGGATCTCCTCACGGTATCTCTGTGCATTCAAATTGCCATTGATAAAATACATGCACACGTGTGTTTCGTTGTCCGTAGCTCATGCCTACCCAAATCTCTAAAACAACATTTTAGGCAGCTCATGGAAGAGAAATGAAAGTTCAATTATCAGGCAACAGCTCTGGTGGACATTCCTGCAGTCAACGTGCCAATTGCACGCTCCCTCAAAACATGAACCATCTGTGGCATTGTGTTGTGTGAAAAAGCTGCACATTTTAGAATGGCCTTTTATTGTCCCCAGCACAAGGTGCACCTGTGTAATGTTCATGCTGTTTAATCAGCTTCTTGATATGCCACACGTGTCAGGGGGATGGATTATTTTGGCAAAGAAGAAATGCTCACCAACAGGGATGTAAACATAATTTGAGAGAAATAAGCTTTTTGTGTGTACCTTATTTCTTGGTAATGTGGGATATTTTTAACACTTTTCTGGGATGTTTGATTGTTTTCATTGCTTTACTGGGAAGCTCAGCAGAAGTAGACATGCTCATGTTATTTATGTTAGTGCAGGGTGAGCTACACACAGTGGACTTCCTGCTCGGGTAAACCGTCTCAGTGCGAACAGTATACATTTAGTCCGTAGGCACAGGAGGGAGATAAATTAGGTTACTTACATTGGGACTGTAGCATTACGACAACTCAACAACCAAACGGTAGGGATTATCTGAGCTGGGTTTGGGGATTATCTGAGCTGGGTTTGGGGATTATCTGAGCTGGGTTTGGGGATTATCTGAGCTGGGTTTGGGGATTATCTGAGCTGGGTTTAGGGATTATCTGAGCTGGGTTTGGGTCATTGATAAGTCATTGTTTCAATGCAGCCTTGAAATGCGTGGACAGAGTCCAGGAGCCAAGATTATTTGTAAGGACTCTGTCAGAGTCGATGAGTAGGGGTATGAGGTAATTGAGGTGGATAGATAGAGTAGTAGTAGATACATATAACTAACTAGGAATACATTGGCAGATAGTAAACAGTAGGATCAGCGTATGTGATGAGTCAAATAGTTAGTGCAAAAAGGGTCAATGTAGATAGTCCGGATAGCTATTGGTTAACTATTTAACTAACTAGCAATCTTATGGCTTGAAGGTAGAAGCTCTTCAGGGTTCTGTTGGACCTAGACTTGGCGCTCCGGTACCGCTTGCCGTGCGGAAGCAGAGAGAACAGTCTATGACTAAGGTGGCTGGAGTCTTTGACAATTTTTAGGGCCTTTCTCTGACACCGCCTGGTATAGAGGTCCTGGATGGCAGGGAGCTTAGCCCCGTATGCACTACCCTCTGTAGCACTTTGTGGTCAGATGCCAAGCAGTTGCCATACCAAGCGGCGATGCAGCCAGTCAAGATGCTCTCGTTGGTGCAGCTGTAGAACTGTAGCTTCCTGTTGGTGTGTATGGACTATGTCCTTAGTCATGTGGAAAGTTGAAGCTCCACTAGAGCTGGTGGATGGGGGGGGTGTTCGGCCCTGTCAATGTGAATGGGGGGGGGTGTTGGGCCCTGTCGATGTGGATGGGGGTGTTGGGCCCTGTCGATGTGGATTGGGGGTGTTCGGCCCTTTCGATGTGGATGGGGGTGTTCGGCCCTGTCGATGTGGATGGGGGTGTTGGGCCCTGTCGATGTGGATGGGGGTGTTGGGCCCTGTCGATGTGGATGGGGGGGTGTTGGGCCCTGTCGATGTGGATGGGGGTGTTGGGCCCTGTCGATGTGGATGGGGGTGTTCGGCCCTTCGATGTGGATGGGGGTGTTCGGCCCTGTCGATGTGGATGGGGGTGTTGGGCCCTGTCGTGTGGATGGGGGTGTTGGGCCCTGTCGATGTGGATGGGGGTGTTGGGCCCTGTCGATGTGGATGGGGGGTGTTGGGCCCCTGTCGATGTGGATGGGGGTGTTGGGCCCTGTCGATGTGGATGGGGGTGTTGGGCCCTGTCGATGTGGATGGGGGTGTTGGGCCCTCGTGTGGATGGGGGTGTTGATGTGGATGGGGTGTTGGGCCCTGTCGATGTGGATGGGGTGTTGGGCCCTGTCGATGTGGATGGGGGTGTTGGGCCCTGTCGATGTGGATGGGGGTGTTGGGCCCTGATGTGGATGGGGGTGTTCGATGTGGATGGGGGTGTTGGGCCCTGTCGATGTGGATGGGGGGGTGTTGGGCCCTGTCGATGTGGATGGGGGTGTTGGGCCCTGTCGATGTGGATGGGCCCTGTCGATGTGGATGGGGGTGTTGGGCCCTGTCGATGTGGATGGGGGTGTTGGGCCCTGTCGATGTGGATGGGGGTGTTGGGCCCTGTCGATGTGGATGGGGGTGTTGGGCCCTGTCGATGTGGATGGGGGTGTTGGGCCCTGTCGATGTGGATGGGGGTGTTGGGCCCTGGGGGGTGTTGGGCCCTGTCGATGTGGATGGGGGTGTTGGGCCCTGTCGATGTGGATGGGGGTGTTGGGCCCTGTCGATGGGGGTGTTGGGCCCTGGGGGGTGTTGGGCCCTGTCGATGTGGATGGGGGTGTTGGGCCCTGTCGATGTGGATGGGGGTGTTGGGCCCTGTCGATGTGGATGGGGGATGTGGATGGGCCCTGTCGATGTGGATGGGGGTGTTGGGCCCTGTCGATGTGGATGGGGGTGTTGGGCCCTGTCGATGTGGATGGGGGGTGTTGGGCCCTGTCGATGTGGATGGGGGTGTTGGGCCCTGTCGATGTGGATGGGGGTGTTGGGCCCTGTCGATGTGGATGGGGGTGTTGGGCCCTGTCGATGTGGATGGGGGTGTTGGGCCCTGTCGATGGGGGGTGTTGGGCCCTGTCGATGTGGATGGGGGTGTTGGGCCCTGTCGATGTGGATGGGGGTGTTGGGCCCTGTCGATGTGGATGGGGGTGTTGGGCCCTGTCGATGTGGATGGGGGTGTTGGGCCCTGTCGATGTGGATGGGGGTGTTGGGCCCTGTCGATGTGGATGGGGGTGTTGGGCCCTGTCGATGTGGATGGGGGTGTTGGGCCCTGTCGATGTGGATGGGGGTGTTGGGCCCTGTCGATGTGGATGGGGGTGGATGGGGGTGTTGGGCCCTGTCGATGTGGATGGGGGTGTTGGGCCCTGTCGATGGGGGGTGTTGGGCCCTGTCGATGTGGGGGGGTGTTGGGCCCTGTCGATGGGATGGGGGTGTTGGGCCCTGTTGGGCCCTGTCGATGTGGATGGGGATGGGGGTGTTGGGCCCTGTCGATGTGGATGGGGGTGTGTTGGGCCCTGTCGATGTGGATGGGGGTGTTGGGCCCTGTCGATGTGGATGGGGTGTTGGGCCCTGTCGATGTGGATGGGGGTGTTGGGCCCTGTCGATGTGGATGGGGGGTGTTGGGCCCTGTCGATGTGGATGGGGGGTGTTGGGCCCTGTCGATGTGGATGGGGGGTGTTGGGCCCTGTCGATGTGGATGGGGGGTGTTGGGCCCTGTCGATGTGGATGGGGGGTGTTGGGCAAAAAAATTGTCAGTAGATCAGCTTTATTATTGCAGATAGATTGTAGCTTCCATCAATGTAATTGTCATCACTTCCAATCCCTCATATATATTTTGTCTCGTTGTTGTAGGTAATCAAGCCTACCACAGTAGTGTCGTTTGCAAACTTGATGATGTAGTTGGAGACGAGCATGGCTACGCAGTCGTGGGTGAACAGGGAGTACAGGAGGGGACAAGCACGCACCTCTGCGCCCCCCCCCCATGTTCAGGGTCAGCGCGGCGGATGTGTTGCTGCCTTGATTAGTGTTACAGATGGTGTGATTAGGTGTTAAAGAAGAGACAAACATGACATGTCTACTGTGCCAAGGGTGTGTGTGTGTGTGTGTGGGTGTGGGTGTGGGTGTGTGTGTGTGTGTGTGTGTGTGTGTGTGTGTGTGCTTGGCCTGCTGTTCGACGCTATTTCTCCCAACTGTCCTCCTCTGTCCTCCTCTGTCCTCCTCTGTCCTCCAACCACCCACTCCTCTCCTCCACCACCTGAAGAGCTGTCTTCTCTCACCCTCCGCTCTCCTGTACTCTTGTCCTCCTCTCCTCTTCTCTTCTCTTCCTCCCCCTCTCATCTCCTTTCCTCCTCTCCTCTCCTCTTTTCTACTGTCCTGTCCTGTCCCCTCCCTCCCTCTATACCTCTTGTGTTTGAACCGTTGAATTGCGACTCTACTTTGTCTCTGTACTGACGCTTAGCTTGTTTGATTGCCCTGCGGAGGGAATAGCTACACTGTTTGTATTCGGTCATGTTTCCGGTCGCCTTGCCATGGTTAAAAGTAGTGGTTTGTGCTTTCAGTTTTGCACGAATGCTGCCATCAATCCACAGTTTCTGGTTAGGGAAGGTTTTAATGATCACAAAGGCTACGACATCTCCGATGCACTTTCTAATGAACTCACTGAATCAGCGTATTCATCAATGTTGTTGTCCGTCGCTATCCGGAACATATCCCAGTCCACGTGATCAAAGCAATCTTCAGGCGTGGAATCAGATTGGTCGGACCACCGTTGAACAGACCTGAGCACGGGGATTTCCTGTTTTAGTTTCTGTCTATAGGCTGGGAGCAACAAAATGGAGACGTGGTCAGATTTACTGAAAGGAGGGAGGACTTTGTATGCATCGAGGAAGTTTGCCAGTCCGAGTCGCGCATTCGATATGCTGAGAAATTTTAGGGAGCCTTCTTTTCAGATTAGCCTTGTTAAAATCCCCAGCTACAATATATGCATATCCTCAGGATATGTGGTTTCCAGTTTACATGGAGTCCAATGAAGTTCTTTCGGGGGCATCGAGGTATCTGCTTGAGGGGGATATACGTGACTGTAAAATTCTTGGTTATCTTCACGAACCCTGGCTAACAAGTAGAATCAGCAATACAAAATTTGGTTTCATTATTTATTTACTAAATACCTAAATAATCACACAGAATTACATCTACACAGAATGAATCATACCTTGATTACTAATTATGTCAAGAAGATGTTCCTGGTGGACGGAACCGATATGACGGTTGGTTACACAAAGAAAGGGGGTTGGGTTGGAATGAAAGAGCGGGAAGACTGAGAAACAAAATGATTGGGTCTCTATCGGACCTTAATGAAGCTATTATCGTAAATACAGAAACCTATGCATTCAAAATAACCGCTTATTTGGAAAATGAAAATGTAATAAATATTTACTCTGAGCTCGATACTCTTACTGAGCTCTTACTTGATAGATTGGTCCGAGATGGAAGGCTGGGTTTCCCAGCAGAGATCTCCCTTGTCCTTTGAAGAATATGTCTTGTGGTAGAACAGATACGTTGTCGTACCCTGTCTTTCTAGTTTACAGCTGCTGATGTCTGGGATGTATTACTTCTTTAGCGAATAAGAGTTCACAGTTCATATCAAGTTGAAAACAATTATTTAATTTACAAGCTAAAATTACATTTAATATTTTCACAAATAGTTTAATATTTAAACAGTTCAATTGCACAACAATTCCATGTGAATCTGATAACTAGAATGTGTAGACTTTCATATTCATTAAGTATCAACGCATATTTTCAACTGGATTACCGAAATATGGTTCCGTTTCCCACCTTTTGATGTTCCCCGACTCTCTATGTTAACAAAGGGCTTTCCAAGAGTTATTCTGTAGGGTAGAGAGGGGAAACGGGGTACGGTATTTATATTTATGGGGGTCATAAACCTATGCAGGGACCAACAGCCCCTCTCTCTCCACTAGGTAGATATGCAGGGACCAACAGCCTCTCTCTCCACTAGGTAGATATGCAGGGACCAACAGCCCCTCTCTCTCTCCACTAGGTAGATATGCAGGGACCAACAGCCCCTCTCTCTCCACTAGGTAGATATGCAGGGACCAACAGCCCCTCTCTCTCCACTAGGTAGATATGCAGGGACCAACAGCCCCTCTCTCTCCACTAGGTAGATATGCAGGGACCAACAGCCTCTCTCTCTCCACTAGGTAGATATGCAGGGACCAACAGCCTCTCTCTCCACTAGGTAGATATGCAGGGACCAACAGCCCCTCTCTCTCCACTAGGTAGATATGCAGGGACCAACAGCCTCTCTCTCTCCACTAGGTAGATATGCAGGGACCAACAGCCCCTCTCTCTCTCCACTAGGTAGATATGCAGGGACCAACAGCCCCTCTCTCTCTCCACTAGGTAGATATGCAGGGACCAACAGCCCCTCTCTCTCCACTAGGTATATATGCAGGGACCAACAGCCTCTCTCTCTCCACTAGGTAGATATGCAGGGACCAACAGCCTCTCTCTCTCCACTAGGTAGATATGCAGGGACCAACAGCCTCTCTCTCCACTGGGTAGATATGCAGGGACCAACAGCCTCTCTCTCCACTAGGTAGATATGCAGGGACCAACAGCCTCTCTCTCTCCACTAGGTAGATATGCAGGGACCAACAGCCTCTCTCTCTCCACTAGGTAGATATGCAGGGACCAACAGCCCCTCTCTCTCCACTAGGTAGATATGCAGGGACCAACAGCCTCTCTCTCCACTAGGTAGATATGCAGGGACCAACAGCCCCTCTCTCTCCACTAGGTAGATATGCAGGGACCAACAGCCTCTCTCTCTCCACTAGGTAGATATGCAGGGACCAACAGCCTCTCTCTCTCCACTAGGTAGATATGCAGGGACCAACAGCCTCTCTCTCCACTAGGTAGATATGCAGGGACCAACAGCCTCTCTCTCTCTCCACTAGGTAGATATGCAGGGACCAACAGCCCCTCTCTCTCCACTAGGTAGATATGCAGGGACCAACAGCCTCTCTCTCTCTCTGTCCAAGGCTTTATCAACTCACTGGACCACTCGTCAGAGTTTCCCTCACGTTTAGCGGATCAAGTACCCGGGATGGAGAAGTGATATGAAAACAGTCACATTCAGACACTCATTTGTTTGCAAAGGACAACGAAGAGGGAAGGCATGAGAGTAGTCAGGGATGTCAGTCTCAGCCCCAGGAGAAAAGACAGCTACCTCATGGTTGTGTGGTCCAAGCCCCACCTCAGCCCCTGTGTGTTGGTTATGAGGGCCCTGGTCTAAAGTAGTGCACTATACAGGGCCCTGGTCTAAAGTAGTGCACTATACAGGGCCCTGGTCTAAAGTAGTGCACTATACAGGGCCCTGGTCTAAAGTAGTGCACTATACAGGGCCCTGGTCTAAAGTAGTGCACTATACAGGGCCCTGGTCTAAAGTAGTGCACTATACAGGGCCCTGGTCTAAAGTAGTGCACTTATACAGGGTCCTGGTCTAAAGTAGTGCACTATACAGGGCCCTGGTCTAAAGTAGTGCACTATACAGGGCCCTGGTCTATAGTAGTGCACTATACAGGGCCCTGGTCTAAAGTAGTGCACTATACAGGGCCCTGGTCTAAAGTAGTGCACTATACAGGGCCCTGGTCTAAAGTAGTGCACTATACAGGGCCCTGGTCTAAAGTAGTGCACTATACAGGGCCCTGGTCTAAAGTAGTGCACTTATACAGGGCCCTGGTCTAAAGTAGTGCACTATATAGGGCTCTGGTCTAAAGTAGTGCACTCTATAGGGCTCTGGTCTAAAGTAGTGCACTATACAGGGCCCTGGTCTAAAGTAGTGCACTTATACAGGGCCCTGGTCTAAAGTAGTGCACTATACAGGGCCCTGGTCTAAAGTAGTGCACTATACAGGGCCCTGGTCTAAAGTAGTGCACTATACAGGGCCCTGGTCTAAAGTAGTGCACTATACAGGGCCCTGGTCTAAAGTAGTGCACTATAGGGGATATAGGAGGGTAGGGGTTAAGGGTTCCACTTGGGACACACACAAACATTTCTATCTGAAAACAGAGAGAGAAAACTTTGCGGGCTCCAACTTATTTCACATAAATAAAAGATCCTCATGACAACCCCGTAACAGCCATTATCAAACGGACTGTCTCTCTAGCTCCCACACTAGAGGAGGACTAACCCAAGTCACGCCCTATTCTCTAGGGTGCCCTTTGGGAAGCAGGCAGCCCCAGTCTGTTTGTTTTGGAGAAATTAGTTACTCATTCGCCGTGGCAACCGTCGTCGAAAGTAGTGCGCCAGATAGGGAATAGGGTCTAAAGTAGTGCGCTACATAGGGAATAGGGTCTAAAGTAGTGCGCTAGATAGGGAATAGGGTCTAAAGTAGTGCGCCAGATAGGGAATAGGGTCTAAAGTAGTGCGCTAGATAGGGAATAGGGTCTAAAGTAGTGCGCTAGATAGGGAATAGGGTCTAAAGTAGTGTGCCAGATAGGGAATAGGGTCTAAAGTAGTGCACTACATAGGGAGCAGTTTGAGATGCATCACCAGACCGGCTCATGTCACCTCCCAGACAAGAGATTTCTCTCACAACAAACAGAGACATTCCTTCTTCATGAGAGTAATGCACACAGGCAGGCAGGCAGGCAGGCAGGCAGGCAGGCAGGCAGGCAGGCAGGCAGGCAGGCAGGCAGGCAGGCAGGCAGGCAGGCAGGCAGGCAGGCAGGCAGGCAGGCAGGCAGGCAGGCAGGCAGGCAGGCAGGCAGGCAGGCAGGCAGGCAGGCAGGCAGGCAGGCAGGCAGGCAGGCAGGCAGGCAGGCAGGCAGGCAGGCAGGCAGGCAGGCAGGCAGGCAGGCAGGCAGGCAGGCAGGCAGGCAGGCAGGCAGGCAGGCAGGCAGGGCAGGCAGGCAGGCAGGCAGGCAGGCAGGCAGGCAGGCAGGCAGGCAGGCAGGCAGGCAGGCAGGCAGGCAGGCAGGCAGGCAGGCAGGCAGGCAGGCAGGCAGGCAGGCAGGCAGGCAGGCAGGCAGGCAGGCAGGCAGGCAGGCAGGCAGGCAGGCAGGCAGGCAGGCAGGCAGGCAGACAGACAGACAGACAGACAGACAGACAGACAGACAGACACAGACAGACACTGCTGCCTGTAGCATGTTGATGTTTTGGTCCCAATCGAACGCTGATGGGGTTATTGGATAATTCTAAGGAAATAGTCTCGGTGGAGCCTGACTGGAGAAGGTGTTGGAGTATGTGTGTGTGTGTGTGGTTGAGAGCAGAGCAGAGCAGAGCCATGCAGCTGATTGCCAGATGGTGCAGGGTAGGGGATATAGGAGGGTAGGGGTTATAGGAGGG
This sequence comes from Oncorhynchus nerka, assembly GCF_034236695.1. Lineage (NCBI taxonomy): Eukaryota > Metazoa > Chordata > Actinopteri > Salmoniformes > Salmonidae > Oncorhynchus > Oncorhynchus nerka. The sequence goes on from NC_088400.1 coordinate 1,759,986, forward strand.
TAGGGGATATAGGAGGGTAGGGGATATAGGAGGGTAGGGGATATAGGAGGGTAGGGGTTATAGGAGGGTAGGGGATATAGGAGGGTAGGGGATATAGGAGGGTAGGGGTTATAGGAGGGTAGGGGTTATAGGAGGGTAGGGGATATAGGAGGGTAGGGGATATGGGAGGGTAGGGGTTATAGGGCGGTAGGGATTATAGGAGGGTAGGGGATATAGGAGGGTAGGGGATATAGGAGGGTAGGGGATATAGGAGGGTAGGGGATATAGGAGGGTAGGGGTTATAGGAGGGTAGGGGGATATAGGAGGGTAGGGGTTATAGGAGGGTAGGGGTTATAGGAGGGTAGGGGTTATAGGAGGGTAGGGGATATAGGAGGGTAGGGGATATAGGAGGGTAGGGGTTATAGGGGGTAGGGTTATAGGAGGGTAGGGGTTATAGGAGGGTAGGGGATATAGGAGGGTAGGGGTTATAGGAGGGTAGGGGATATAGGAGGGTAGGGGTTATAGGAGGGTAGGGGTTATAGGAGGGTAGGGGTTATAGGAGGGTAGGGGATATAGGAGGGTAGGGGTTATAGGAGGGTAGGGGATATAGGAGGGTAGGGGTTATAGGGGGTAGGGGTTATAGGAGGGTAGGGGTTATAGGGGGTAGGGGATATAGGAGGGTAGGGGATATAGGAGGGTAGGGGTTATAGGAGGGTAGGGGATATTGGAGGGTAGGGGATATAGGAGGGTAGGGGATATAGGAGGGTAGGGGATATAGGTGGGTAGGGGTTATAGGGGTTATAGGAGGTTAGGGGTTATAGGGGTTATAGGAGGGTAGGGGTTATAGGAGGGTAGGGGATATAGGAGGGTAGGGGTTATAGGAGGGTAGGGGTTATAGGAGGGTAGGGGTTATAGGAGGGTAGGGGATATAGGAGGGTAGGGGATATAGGAGGGTAGGGGATATAGGAGGGTAGGGGTTATAGGAGGTAGGGGATATAGGAGGGTAGGGGATATAGGAGGGTAGGGGTTATAGGAGGGTAGGGGTTATAGGAGGGTAGGGGATATGGGAGGGTAGGGGTTATAGGAGGGTAGGGGTTATAGGAGGGTAGGGGATATAGGAGGGTAGGGGATATAGGAGGGGTAGGGGATATAGGAGGGTAGGGGTTATAGGAGGGTAGGGGAGGGTAGGGGTTATAGGAGGGTAGGGGTTAGGAGGTTTATAGGAGGGTAGGGGTTATAGGAGGGTAGGGGATATAGGAGGGTAGGGGATATAGGAGGGTAGGGGTTATAGGGGGGGTAGGGGTTATAGGAGGGTAGGGGTTATAGGAGGGTAGGGGATATAGGAGGGTAGGGGTTATAGGAGGGTAGGGGATATAGGAGGGTAGGGGTTATAGGAGGGTAGGGGTTATAGGAGGGTAGGGGTTATAGGAGGTAGGGGATATAGGAGGGTAGGGGTTATAGGAGGGTAGGGGATATAGGAGGGTAGGGGTTATAGGGGGTAGGGGTTATAGGAGGGTAGGGGTTATAGGGGGTAGGGATATAGGAGGGTAGGGGATATAGGGTAGGGGTTATAGGAGGGTAGGGGATATTGGAGGGTAGGGGTTATAGGAGGGTAGGGGATATAGGAGGGTAGGGGATATAGGAGGGTAGGGGTTATAGGGTAGGAGGTTAGGGGTTATAGGAGGGTAGGGGTTATAGGAGGGTGGGGGATATAGGAGGGTAGGGGTTATAGGAGGGTAGGGGTTATAGGAGGGTAGGGGATATAGGAGGGTAGGGGGATATAGGAGGGTAGGGGATATAGGAGGGTAGGGGTTATAGGAGGGTAGGGGATATAGGAGGGTAGGGGATATAGGAGGGTAGGGGTTATAGGGGTAGGGGTTATAGGGAGGGTAGGGGAGGAGGGTAGGGGTTATAGGAGGGTAGGAGGAGGGTAGGGGATATAGGAGGGTAGGGGATATAGGAGGGTAGGGGATATAGGAGGGTTAGGGGATATAGGAGGGTAGGGGTTATAGGAGGGTAGGGGTTATAGGAGGGTAGGGGATATAGGAGGGTAGGGGATATAGGGGGTAGGGTTATAGGGAGGGTAGGGGTTATAGGAGGGTAGGGGATATAGGAGGGTAGGGGTTATAGGAGGGTAGGGGTTATAGGAGGGTAGGGGATAGGGGGTAGGGATAGGGGGTAGGGGTTATAGGAGGGTAGGGGATATAGGAGGGTAGGGTTATAGGGGGTTATAGAGGGGGGTTATAGGAGGGTAGGGGTTATAGGAGGGTAGGGGATATAGGAGAGGGTAGGGGGTTATAGGAGGGAGGTAGGGGTTATAGGAGGGGTATAGGAGGGTAGGGGTTATAGGAGGGTAGGGGTTATAGGAGGGTAGGGGATATAGGAGGGTAGGGGTTATAGGAGGGTAGGGGTTATAGGAGGGTAGGGGTTATAGGAGGTTAGGGGTTATAGGAGGGTTAGGGGTTATAGGAGGGGGTTAGGGGTTATAGGAGGGTAGGGGTTATAGGAGGGTAGGGGATATAGGAGGGTAGGGGATATAGGGGGTAGGGGTTATAGGAGGTAGGGGTTATAGGAGGGTAGGGGTTATAGGAGGGTAGGGGGTTATAGGAGGGTAGGGGTTATAGGAGGTAGGGGTTATAGGAGGGTAGGGGTTATAGGAGGGTAGGGGATATAGGAGGGTAGGGGATATAGGAGGGTAGGGGTTATAGGGGTAGGGGTTATAGGAGGTTAGGGGTTATAGGAGGGTTAGGGGTTATAGGAGGTTAGGGGTTATAGGGGTTATAGGAGGGTAGGGGTTATAGGAGGTAGGGGATATAGGGGGTAGGGGATATAGGAGGGTAGGGGTTATAGGAGGTTAGGGGTTATAGGGTTATAGGAGGGTAGGGGTTATAGGAGGGTAGGGGTTATAGGAGGGTAGGGGTTATAGGGGGATAGGAGGGGGTTATAGGGGGATTATAGGAGGGTAGGGGATATAGGAGGGTAGGGGGATATAGGAGGGTAGGGGTTATAGGAGGGTAGGGGATATAGGAGGGTAGGGGTTATAGGAGGTTAGGGGTTATAGGAGGTTAGGGGTTATAGGGGTTATAGGAGGGTTATAGGGGGTAGGGGTATAGGAGGGTAGGGGTTATAGGAGGGTAGGGGTTATATTAGGGGTTATAGGGGGTAGGGGTTATAGGAGGGTAGGGGTTATAGGAGGGGTTAGGGGTTATAGGAGGTTAGGGGTTATAGGAGGTAGGGGATATAGGAGGGTAGGGGTTATAGGAGGGATTATAGGAGGGTAGGGGTTATAGGGGTTATAGGGGTAGGGGTTATAGGGGTTATAGGAGGTTAGGGGTTATAGGGGTTATAGGGTTATAGGAGGGTAGGGGTTATAGGAGGTAGGGGTTATAGGAGGTAGGGGTTATAGGGGGTAGGGGGGATATAGGAGGGTAGGGGTTATAGGAGGGTAGGGGATTATAGGAGGGTAGGGGTTATAGGAGGGTAGGGGTTATAGGAGGGCAGGGGTTATAGGAGGGTAGGGGTTATAGGAGGTTAGGGGTTATAGGAGGGTGGGGTTATGGAGGGGGATATAGGAGGGGGATAGGGGGTAGGGGATATAGGAGGGTAGGGGTTATAGGAGGTTAGGGGTTATAGGGGTTATAGGAGGGTAGGGGTTATAGGAGGGTATAGGAGGGTAGGGGTTATAGGAGGGTAGGGATATAGGGTAGGGGATTATAGGAGGGTTATAGGGGGTTATAGGAGGGTAGGGGTTATAGGGGTTATAGGAGGTAGGGGTTATAGGAGGAGGGTAGGGGATATAGGGGTTATAGGAGGGTAGGGGTTATAGGGGGTAGGGGATATAGGAGGGTAGGGGTTATAGGAGGTTAGGGGTTATAGGAGGTTAGGGGGTTATAGGGGTTATAGGAGGGTAGGGGTTATAGGAGGGTAGGGGATATAGGAGGGTAGGGGTTATAGGAGGTTAGGGGTTATAGGAGGTTAGGGGTTATAGGGGTTATAGGAGGGTAGGGGTTATAGGAGGGTAGGGGGTTATAGGGGTTATAGGGGTTATAGGGGGTTATAGGAGGGTAGGGGTTATAGGGGGGTAGGGGATATAGGAGGGTAGGGGATATAGGGGTTAGGGGTTATAGGGGGTAGGGGATTATAGGGGGTAGGAGGGTAGGGGGTTATAGGAGGGTAGGGGTTATAGGAGGGTAGGGGTTATAGGGGTAGGGGTTATAGGGGTTATAGGAGGGTAGGGGTTATAGGAGGGTAGGGGTTATAGGAGGGTAGGGGTTATAGGAGGTTAGGGGTTATAGGAGGTTAGGGGTTATAGGGGTTATAGGGTAGGGGTTATAGGAGGGTAGGGGGGTTATAGGGGGTAGGGGATATAGGAGGGTATGGGTTATTGGAGGTTAGGGGTTATAGGGGTTATAGGGGTAGGGGATATAGGAGGGTAGGGGTTATAGGGGTTATAGGGGTTATAGGGGTAGGGGATATAGGAGGTTATAGGAGGGTAGGGGTTATAGGAGGGTAGGGGTTATAGGGGTTATAGGAGGGTAGGGGTTATAGGAGGGTAGGGGTTATAGGAGGTAGGGGTTAGGAGGGTAGGGGTTATAGGAGGGTAGGGGATATAGGAGGGGGGTAGGGGTTATAGGAGGGTAGGGGATATAGGAGGTTATAGGGGTTATAGGGGGTAGGGGTTATAGGAGGTTAGGGGTTATAGGAGGTTAGGGGATAGGAGGTTAGGGGTTATAGGGTTATAGGAGGTTTATAGGAGGGTAGGGGATATAGGAGGTTAGGAGGGCAGGGGATATAGGAGGGTAGGGGATATAGGAGGTTAGGGGTTAGGGGTTATAGGGGTTATAGGAGGGTAGGGGATTATAGGAGGGGTAGGGGATATAGGAGGGTAGGGGTTATAGGGGGTTAGGGGTTATAGGAGGGTAGGGGTTATAGGAGGGTAGGGGGTTATAGGAGGTAGGGGTTATAGGAGGTTAGGGTTATAGGAGGGTAGGGGTTATAGGAGGGGGGATAGGAGGTATAGGAGGGTAGGGGTTATAGGGGGTTAGGGTAGGGGTTATAGGGGGGGGTTATAGGGGTTATAGGGGTAGGGGATATAGGAGGGTAGGGGTTATAGGAGGTTAGGGTTATAGGGGTTATAGGAGGGTAGGGGTTATAGGAGGGTAGGGGTAGGGGTTATAGGGGTTATAGGAGGGTAGGGGTTATAGGAGGGTAGGGGTTATAGGAGGGTAGGGGGGTAGGAGGGTAGGGGTAGGAGGGTAGGGGTTATAGGAGGTTAGGGTTATAGGAGGTTAGGGGTTATAGGGGTTATAGGAGGTTAGGGGGGGTTATAGGAGGGTAGGGGTTATAGGAGGGTAGGGGTTTATAGGGGGGGGATATAGGAGGGTATGGGTTATTGGAGGTTAGGGGTTATAGGGTTATAGGGGGTAGGGGATATAGGAGGGTAGGGGTTATAGGGGTTATAGGGGTTATAGGGGGTAGGGGATATAGGAGGGTAGGGGTTATAGGAGGGTAGGGGTTATAGGAGGGTAGGGGTTATAGGGGTTATAGGAGGGTAGGGGTTATAGGAGGGTAGGGGTTATAGGAGGGTAGGGGTTATTGGAGGGTAGGGGTTATAGGAGGGTAGGGGATATAGGAGGGTAGGGGTTATAGGGGGTAGGGGATATAGGAGGGTAGGGGATATAGGAGGGTAGGGGATATAGGAGGGTAGGGGTTATAGGGGTAGGGGTTATAGGAGGTTAGGGGTTATAGGAGGTTAGGGGTTATAGGAGGTTAGGGGTTATAGGGGTTATAGGAGGGTAGGGGTTATAGGAGGGTAGGGGATATAGGAGGGTAGGGGATATAGGAGGGTAGGGGATATAGGAGGGTAGGGGATATAGGGGTTATAGGAGGTTAGGGGTTATAGGGGTTATAGGAGGGTAGGGGTTATAGGAGGGTAGGGGTTATAGGAGGGTAGGGGATATAGGAGGGTAGGGGATATAGGAGGGTAGGGGATATAGGAGGGTAGGGGTTATAGGAGGGTAGGGGTTATAGGAGGGTAGGGGTTATAGGGGTTATAGGAGGGTAGGGGTTATAGGGGTTATAGGAGGGTAGGGGATATAGGGGTTATAGGAGGGTAGGGGTTATAGGAGGGTAGGGGATATAGGAGGGTAGGGGTTATAGGAGGTTAGGGGTTATAGGAGGTTAGGGGTTATAGGGGTTATAGGAGGGTAGGGGTTATAGGAGGGTAGGGGATATAGGAGGGTAGGGGTTATAGGAGGTTAGGGGTTATAGGAGGTTAGGGGTTATAGGGGTTATAGGAGGGTAGGGGGTTATAGGAGGGTAGGGGTTATAGGGGTTATAGGGGGTAGGGGATATAGGAGGGTAGGGGTTATTGGAGGTTAGGGGTTATAGGGGTTATAGGGGGGGTAGGGGATATAGGAGGGTAGGGGTTATAGGGGTTATAGGGGTTATAGGGGGTAGGGGATATAGGAGGGTAGGGGTTATAGGAGGGTAGGGGTTATAGGAGGGTAGGGGTTATAGGAGGGTAGGGGTTATAGGAGGGTAGGGGTTATAGGAGGGTAGGGGTTACAGGGGTTATAGGAGGGTAGGGGTTATAGGAGGGTAGGGGTTATTGGAGGGTAGGGGTTATTGGAGGGTAGGGGTTATAGGAGGTTAGGGGTTATAGGAGGTTAGGGGTTATAGGGGTTATAGGAGGGTAGGGGTTATAGGAGGGTAGGGGATATAGGGGTTATAGGGGGTAGGGGATATAGGAGGGTATGGGTTATTGGAGGTTAGGGGTTATAGGGGTTATAGGGGGGTAGGGGATATAGGAGGGTAGGGGTTATAGGGGTTATAGGGGTTATAGGGGGGTAGGGGATATAGGAGGGTAGGGGTTATAGGAGGGTAGGGGTTATAGGAGGGTAGGGGTTATAGGGGTTATAGGAGGGTAGGGGTTATAGGAGGGTAGGGGTTATAGGAGGGTAGGGGTTATTGGAGGGTAGGGGTTATAGGAGGGTAGGGGTTATAGGGGTTATAGGGGGGTAGGGGATATAGGAGGGTATGGGTTATTGGAGGTTAGGGGTTATAGGGGGTAGGGGATATAGGAGGGTAGGGGTTATAGGGGTTATAGGGGTTATAGGGGGTAGGGGATATAGGAGGGTAGGGGTTATAGGAGGGTAGGGGTTATAGGGGTTATAGGAGGGTAGGGGTTATAGGAGGGTAGGGGTTATAGGAGGGTAGGGGTTATTGGAGGGTAGGGGTTATAGGAGGGTAGGGGTTATAGGGGTTATAGGAGGGTAGGGGTTATTGGAGGGTAGGGGTTATAGGGGTTATAGGGGGTAGGGGTTATAGGAGGGTAAGGGTTATTGGAGGTTAGGGGTTATAGGGGTTATAGGGGGTAGGGGATATTGGAGGGTTGGGGATATTGGAGGTTAGGGGTTATAGGGGTTATAGGGGTAGGGGTTATAGGAGGGTAGGGGTTATTGGAGGTTAGGGGTTATAGGGGTTATAGGGGGTAGGGGTTATAGGAGGGTAGGGGTTATTGGAGGTTATAGGAGGGTAGGGGTTATAGGAGGGTAGGGGTTATAGGAGGGTAGGGGTTATAGGGGGTAGGGGATATAGGAGGGTAGGGGTTATTGGAGGGTAGGGGTTATAGGGGTTATAGGAGGCAGGGGTTATAGGAGGGTAGGGGTTATTGGAGGGGGGTTATAGGGGGTTTATAGGAGGGTAGGGGTTATAGGGGGTAGGGGATATAGGAGGGTAGGGGTTATTGGAGGTTAGGGGTTATAGGGGTTATAGGGGGTAGGGGATATAGGAGGGTAGGGGATATAGGGGTTATAGGAGGGTAGGGGTTATAGGAGGGTAGGGGTTATAGGGGTTATAGGAGGGTAGGGGTTATAGGAGGGTAGGGATATAGGAGGGTAGGGGATATTGGAGCGTAGGGGTTATAGGAGGGTAGGGGATATAGGAGGGTAGGGGATATAGGAGGGTAGGGGATATTGGAGGGTAGGGGATATATAGGAGGGTAGGGGTTATAGAATGGTAGGGGATATAGGAGGGTAGGGGATATAGGAGGGGGGATATAGGAGGGTATATATATAGTTAAATCACTGCTGTGGCTTTACCAGAACGGCATTTACATCGAAAAGCACAGGAAAAACTGATCACTGAAAATGGGAAAATATATCCATGCGCTACTTGAACCCATTGATAAACGTGAACCACAATTAATTGACTGAGGTTGCAGTACCTACAGCTTCCACACGGTGTCTAGAGTCTTGTCATTTCCCTTCGAGTTTTTTCTTGGTCAAACACATACAGGACACCGTATCTCCTCCGGTCTAGGACCGGATATTTTCGTTGAGTTTCTAGCCGGACATTTTTCCAGACGGACAGCTAATGATCTTTACATCATTTTCGTTTATCACACAGTCTACATATAACGATATCTAGGCTTTATATGGACCGATTTAATCGAAATAAAGACCCAAATAGTGTTTATGGGACATCTAGGAGTGCCAACAAAGAAGATGGTGAAAGGTAATGAATGTTTTCTATTTTATTGTGCGGTTTGTGTAACGCCGAAATGCTAATTATTTTGTTTACGTCCCCTGTGGGTCTTTTGGGGTGTTGCATGCTATCAGATAATAGCTTCTCATGCTTTCGCCGAAAAGCATTTTAAAAATCTGACTTGTTGCCTGGATTCACAACGAGTGTAGCTTTAATTCGATACCCTGCATGTGTATTTTAATGAACTTTTGAGTTTTAACTAATACTATTAGCATTTAGCGTAGCGCATTTGCATTTCCAGAGCTCTAGTTGGCACGCAAGTGTCCCGAGTAGAAGCAACAGGTTAAGGACCATATCACCTCCACCCTACCTGACATCCTAGACCCACTTCAGTTTGCATAGCGCCCCAACAGGTCAAAAGACGGTGCAACCGCCATCACACTGCTCTATCCCATCTGGACAAGAGGAATACCTACGTGAGAATGCTGTTCGTTGACTACAGCTCAGCATTCAGCACCATAGTACCCTCCAAGCTCATCATTAAGCTGGAGACCCTGGGTCACAACCCCGCTCTGTGCAACTGGGTCCTGGACTTCCTGACGGGCCACGTCCAGGAGGCGAAGGTAGGAAACAACACCTCCACTTCACTGATCCTCAACACAGGGGCACCTCAAGGGTGCGTGCTCAGCCCCCTCCTGTACTCCTTGTTCACCCATGATTGCGTGGCCATGCACGCCTCCAACTCCAGTGGACTCCATTTCCATTTCACCTCCACCAGTCCATAAGGTTCATCCACAGAGGACTCATCCTTCACAAGTCTGTCAGGACTGTCAGGACTAGCTGCCAGCAGGCTGTTATCCAGATGAACAAACAAGCCACACTCAATGCAGCTTCTTCCTCTTGTTTCTGTCTACTTCTCTACTGCCTCATTCTCATCCTCCACTCCCTATTTAATTGCTGGCACCCTCTCTAACTAGGATGGTGTGAATGATGCTCCTGATTAACCCTCTCTAACCAGGATGGTGTGAATGATGCTCCTGATTAACCCTCTCTAACCAGGATAATGTGAATGATGCTGCTGATTAACCCTCTCTAACCAGGATGGTGTGAATGATGCTTCTGATTAACCCTCTCTAACCAGGATGGTGTGAATGATGCTTCTGATTAACCCTCTCTAACCAGGATAATGTGAATGGAGAGACGCTATCCGGGGCGGTGCAGCCAACGGGTTTCTCCACGCATCGCGCCGACAGAAACAAACATCTTTCTGGTAAGAAGAGTGGCGGGGGCGTATGCCTCATGACTAACGAGACATGGTGTAATGAAAGAAACATTCAGGAACTCAAATCCTTCTGTTCACCTGATTTAGAAATCCTCACAATCAAATGTAGACCGCATTATCTACCAAGAGAATTCTCTTCGATTATAATCACAGCCGTATATATCCCCCCCCAAGCAGACACATCGATGGCTCTGAACGAACTTTATTTAACTCTTTGCAAACTGGAAACCATTTATCCGGAGGCTGCATTCATTGTAGCTGGGGATTTTAACAAAGCTAATCTGAAAACAAGACTCCCTAAATTTTATCAGCATATCGATTGCGCAACCAGGGGTGGTAAAACCTTGGATCATTGTTACTCTAACTTCCGCGACGCATATAAGGCCCTGCCCCGCCCCCCTTTCGGAAAAGCTGACCACGACTCCATTTTGTTGATCCCTGCCTACAGACAGAAACTTAAACAAGAGGCTCCCACGCTGAGGTCTGTCCAACGCTGGTCCGACCAAGCTGACTCCACACTCCAAGACTGCTTCCATCACGTGGACTGGGACATGTTTCAGTATTGGTCAGATAACAATATTGACGAATACGCTGATTCGGTGTGCGAGTTCATTAGAACGTGCGTCGAAGATGTCGTTCCCATAGCAACGATTAAAACATTCCCTAACCAGAAACCGTGGATTGATGGCAGCATTCGCGTGAAACTGAAAGCGCGAACCACTGCTTTTAATCAGGGCAAGGTGTCTGGTAACATGACCGAATACAAACAGTGCAGCTATTCCTCCGCAAGGCTATCAAACAAGCTAAGCGTCAGTACAGAGACAAAGTAGAATCTCAATTCAACGGCTCAGACACAAGAGGCATGTGGCAGGGTCTACAGTCAATCACGGACTACAAGAAGAAACCCAGCCCAGTCACGGACCAGGATGTCTTGCTCCCAGGCAGACTAAATAACTTTTTTGCCCGCTTTGAGGACAATACAGTGCCACTGACACGGCCTGCAACGAAAACATGCGGTCTCTCCTTCACTGCAGCCGAGGTGAGTAAGACATTTAAACGTGTTAACCCTCGCAAGGCTGCAGGCCCAGACGGCATCCCCAGCCGCGCCTCAGAGCATGCGCAGACCAGCTGGCCGGTGTGTTTACGGACATATTCAATCAATCCCTATACCAGTCTGCTGTTCCCACATGCTTCAAGAGGGCCACCATTGTTCCTGTTCCCAAGAAAGCTAAGGTAACTGAGCTAAACGACTACCGCCCCGTAGCACTCACTTCCGTCATCATGAAGTGCTTTGAGAGACTAGTCAAGGACCATATCACCTCCACCCTACCTGACACCCTAGACCCACTCCAATTTGCTTACCGCCCAAATAGGTCCACAGACGATGCAATCTCAACCACACTGCACACTGCCCTAAGCCATCTGGACAAGAGGAATACCTATGTGAGAATGCTGTTCATCGACTACAGCTCGGCATTCAACACATTTACATTTAAGTCATTTAGCAGACGCTCTTATCCAGAGCGACTTACAAATTGGTGCTTTCACCTTATGACATCCAGTGGAACAGCCACTTTACAATAGTGCATCTAGGTCTTTTAAGGGGGGAGAGACACCATAGTACCCTCCAAGCTCGTCATCAAGCTCGAGACCCTGGGTCTCGACCCCGCCCTGTGCAACTGGGTACTGGACTTCCTGACGGGCGGCCCCCAGGTGGTGAGGGTAGGCAACAACATCTCCTCCCCGCTGATCCTCAACACGGGGGCCCCACAAGGGTGCGTTCTGAGCCCTCTCCTGTACTCCCTGTTCACCCACGACTGCGTGGCCACGCACGCCTCCAACTCAATCATCAAGTTTGCGGACGACACAACAGTGGTAGGCTTGATTACCAACAACGACGAGACGGCCTACAGGGAGGAGGTGAGGGCCCTCGGAGTGTGGTGTCAGGAAAATAACCTCACACTCAACGTCAACAAAACTAAGGAGATGATTGTGGACTTCAGGAAACAGCAGAGGGAACACCCCCCTATCCACATCGATGGGACAGTAGTGGAGAGGGTAGCAAGTTTTAAGTTCCTCGGCATACACATCACAGACAAACTGAATTGGTCCACTCACACAGACAGCATCGTGAAGAAGGCGCAGCAGCGCCACTTCAACCTCAGGAGGCTGAAGAAATTTGGCTTGTCACCAAAAGCACTCACAAACTTCTACAGATGCACAATCGAGAGCATCCTGGCGGGCTGTATCACCGCCTGGTACGGCAACTGCTCCGCCCTCAACCGTAAGGCTCTCCAGAGGGTAGTGAGGTCTGCACAACGCATCACCGGAGGCAAACTACCTGCCCTCCAGGACACCTACACCCACCCGATGTTACAGGAAGGCCATAAAGATCATCAAGGACATCAACCACCCGAGCCACTGCCTGTTCACCCCGCTATCATCCAGAAGGCAAGGTCAGTACAGGTGCATCAAAGCTGGGACCGAGAGACTGAAAAACAGCTTCTATCTCAAGGCCATCAGACTGTTAAACAGCCACCACTAACATTGAGTGGCTGCTGCCAACACACTGACATTGACACTGACTCAACTCCAGCCACTTTAATAATGGGAATTGATGGGAAATGATGTAAATATATCACTAGCCACTTTAAACAATGCTACCTTATATAATGTTACTTACCCTACATTATTCATCTCATATGCATACGTATATACTGTACTCTATATCATCGACTGCATCCTTATGTAATACATGTATCACTAGCCACTTTAACTATGCCACTTTGTTTACATACTCATCTCATATGTATATACTGTACTCGATACCATCTACTGTATGCTGCCCTGTACCATCACTCATTCATATATCCTTATGTACATATTCTTTATCCCCTTACACTGTGTATAAGACAGTAGTTTTGGAATTGTTAGTTAGATTACTTGTTGGTTATTACTGCATCGGAACTAGAAGCACAAGCATTTCGCTACACTCGCATTAACATCTGCTAACCATGTGTATGTGACAAATAAGATTTGATTTGATTTGATTTTGATTTGATTTGATGCTCCTGATTAACCCTCTCCAACCAGGATAATGTGAATGATGCTCCTGATTAACCCTCTCTAACCAGGATAATGTGAATGATGCTCCTGATTAACGCTCTCTCTGCTTGTTTCAGGAGGGCTGGTTGCCATTTCTGCTCCTCTCAGGAGGTCTGGTGCCATCTCTGCTCCTCTCAGGAGGTCTGGTGCCATCTCTGCTCCTCTCAGGAGGTCTGCTGCCATCTCTGCTCCTCTCAGGAGGTCTGCTGCCATCTCTGCTCCTCTCAGGAGGTCTGGTGCCATCTCTGCTCCTCTCAGGAGGTCTGGTGCCATCTCTGCTCCTCTCAGGAGGTCTGCTGCCATCTCTGCTCCTCTCAGGAGGTCTGGTGCCATCTCTGCTCCTCTCAGGAGGTCTGGTGCCATCTCTGCTCCTCAGGAGGTCTGCTGCCATCTCTGCTCCTCTCAGGAGGTCTGGTGCCATCTCTGCTCCTCTCAGGAGGTCTGGTGCCACCTCTGCTCCTCTCAGGAGGTCTGGTGCCATCTCTGCTCCTCTCAGGAGGTCTGGTGACATCTCTGCTCCTCTCAGGAGGTCTGGTGCCATCTCTGCTCCTCTCAGGAGGTCTGCTGCCATCTCTGTTCCTCTCAGGAGGTCTGGTGCCATCTCTGCTCCTCTCAGGAGGTCTGGTGCCATCTCTGCTCCTCTCAGGAGGTCTGCTGCCATCTCTGCTCCTCTCAGGAGGTCTGGTGCCATCTCTGCTCCTCTCAGGAGGTCTGGTGCCATCTCTGCTCCTCTCAGGAGGTCTGGTGCCATCTCTGCTCCTCTCAGGAGGTCTGCTGCCATCTCTGCTCCTGAGTGGTGCAGCTTGGAGGTGCAGTGTTGATGCCCGTGCTGATTGTAACCAGAAGGTCAAACAGAAGTCCACACCTGTCCCAGCCACACAGCTCTGTTCCTGTCCCAGCCACACAGCTCTGTTCAATGGGCACTTGCTCTTTGTCCTATATTATGGAGGACCTGTTCAGTACTTTTTTTCTGTAATTGTGGCAAGGACTTTGGCCCTGACATGAGTAACATCCTCCACCTTGTTGTGTTCCACCTCACTCACATGACCTCATAGCCGCAGGAAGTAGTTGTGCTAAGGGTGTTGCATCACCACACAACGAATATTGCTGTGTGGCTCAGTTGATACAGCATGGCACTTGCAACGCCAGGGTCCAGGGTCCAGGGTTCAGGGTCCAGAGTTCAAGGTCCAGGGTCCAGGGTTCAGGGTCCAGAGTTCAAGGTCCAGGGTCCAGGGTTCAGGGTCCAGGGTTCAATTCCTACGGCAGACCAGTAAATTATGAAATGTCTCACTACTATAAGTCACTTAGGATCAGAGCGGCTCCTATAAGAAGTAATTCATATACACATATAATGGGGGAGAGAAAAAAAAAATGTTTAACCAAATTAATGCACAAGGCCTGTATGAGCTGAGATAAATACTCAGCATGGAAACACAGCAGAATGTCCTCAGGACTAATTAAAGACACCCGTAAGTTTATTTCAGAACAGATGATGTAATAATAGTGTAACATAAAGTTTGATAGTTTAATATAACGTCTCACTGGTAAATCAGAGGCGGATGATCAATGTTCTTTAGTAATGTGCCGCTTTTATGTACAACACATGTTTCATCAGACGAACAAGACCTGTGTCCCAAACGGCAGCCCGAGGATTCCCTTCGTAGGCCCCTTGTCAAATGTAGTACACTATATAAGGACTGAAAATTATATCTGGTTTCATTCCTCAGACATTCTTTATTTTGTGTTTTGGCTTCTTCTCTGAAAGGTTGGAAAAGCTTGATATTTTCCGTTTTTTTTTTTGTGATCTGGCAACCGGCCAGAGGGAGCAGGTGTTTTGAAAAGAGAGAAAGAGCGAGAAAGAGAGAGAGACAGAGGGAGGGAGGGAATGAAAGAGTGAGAAAGAGAGAGAGAGCTTCCCTATCAAATCTAAAAATGTCAAACAGAAAACCGAAGAAAATGAACAATGACAAATGGTTTGATGAAGAATGCAAAAACCTAAGAAAAAATGTAGAAACTTATCCAACAGAAAACATAGAGACCCTGAAAACCTGAGTCTACGCCTTCACTATGGTGAATCACTAAAACGATACAGAAATACACTACAGAAAAAGAAGGAACAGCACGTCAGAAATCAGCTCAATGTAATTGAAGAATCCATAGACTCTAACAACTTCTGGGAAAATTGGAAAACACTAAACAAACAACAACACGAAGAGTTATCTATCGAAAATGGAGATGTACTGTATGTGTAAACCACTTCTCCAATCTGATTGGCTCTTTAACAAAGAACAAACAGAAAAAACATACACATGATCAAATACAAAATCTTAGAATAAACTATTAAAGACCAGAACCCACTGGATTCCAGAACACACTGGATTCCAGAACACACTGGATTCCAGAACACACTGGATTCCAGAACACACTGGATTCTCCAATTACCTTGAATGAACTACAGGACAAAAATAAAAACACTCCAACCCAAAAAGGCATGTGGTGTTGATGGTATCCTTAATGAAATGATAAAATATACAGACAACAAATTCCAATTGGCTATACTAAAACTCTTTATAACATCATCCTTAGCTCTGGCATCTTCCCCAATATTTCGAACCAAATTGTCTTTTTACCAAATTACGTATTCACCCTGACACCCTAATTGACAACCAAACAAACCAAAACAAAGGCAAAGTCTTCTCATGCTTTGTTGATTTAAAAAAAGCCTTTGACTCAATGTGGCATGATGGTCTGTTATACAAACTCATGGAAAGTGGTGTTGGGGGTAAAACACACAACGGAATAATTAGGCAAAATAATTAGTGCGGAATAATTAGGCAAAAAAACACATTTCTTCCCACAAGGCCGTGGGGTGAGACATGTATGCAGCTTAAGCCCCACCCTCTTCAACATATATATCAACAAATTGGCGAGGGCACTAGAACAGTCTGCAGCACCCGGCCTCACCCTACTAGAATCTGAAGTCAAATGTCTACTGTTTGCTGATGATCTGGTGCTTCTGTCCCCAACCAAGGAGGGCCTACAGCAGCACCTAGATCTTCTGCACAGACTCTGCCAGACCTGGGCCCTGACAGACCTGGACCCTGACAGACCTGTCCCCTTACCTGGGCCCTGAAAGACCTGTCCCCTTACCTGGGCCCTGACAGACCTGTCCCCTTACCTGGGCCCTGACAGTGAATCTCAGTAAGACCAAAACAATAGTGTTCCATAAAAGATCCAGGTGCCAGGATAAATACAAATTCCATCTAGACACGGTTGCTCTGGAGCAGACAAAAACTATACATACCTCGGCCTAAACATCAGCGCCACAGGTAACTTCCACAAAGCTGTGAACAATCTGAGAGACAAGGCAAGAAGGGCCTTCTATGCCATTAAAAGGAACATGAAATTCAACATACTGTCATGACATTGGCCTGTGGGTAAGGTTTATGACCCCCCCCCATAAATACCTTTCTCCCTTCCCTCTCTCTTGACTCTACAGAGGGACTCTTGAATAGCCTTTGGTTAACATAGAGATTCTGGGAACATCAGAAGGTGGGGAAAATTAACCTTATTCTGGTAATCCGACCAATATGCGGTGGTACTTAATGAATATGATGTCAGTTCGGTTGTCATCTGAGACATTCTCATCAATGATAGGATGACATAAACGGTACAGTGGAAAGTCTACACATTATAGTTATCAGATTCACATTGAATTGTTGTGTCATTTAAATTTTTGAATATAAAAGTATTTGGGAGGGGATGACATGTGATTTTAGCTTCTAAAATGTGAAAATTGGGTTTTCATGAGTGAATTAGGCCCGACTCAGTGGCCCACCCACGTGAAGAGATATTGGTTATAAGCTATGCAAGACGTCCTCCTCTCCCTTCCTATATAAAGCCTTGACGACAATATAACTTTCTGTTCCGGGTACATTAGGATGACGTTCCGATGTCAGAAGGGTTCAGATAATAACTACAGAAAGATGCCAACCTCAGCGTGAGCTTTGGTTGTGAATGGTATGAACTTTGAACTCTTATTCGCTACAGAAGTGATACCTCCTAGCCATTGAGATAGCAGCGGCCGCTGTAAATGTGGGCTAGGAAAGGATGGACGACGTATCTAGTCTAACACACAACGACGTTACTACAACGTATCCAATTTACCACCAGAGACATTCTTCCGAGGACAGGAAGATCTCTGTTGACCAACACGACCAGCATCTACGATCAACCTACCGAAGCGCAGCTCAGATATTTATTGCATTTTCCTTTTCCAAATTAGCGGTAATTTAGAATGCATAAGATTCTGTATTTACGATAGAGTAGCTGCCTACGGCCCGATAGAGACATCGCTTCTCCCTTTGTTCTTCAGTCTTCCCGCTCTTTCACTCAAACCCAGTCCCCTTTTCTTTGGCTAACCAGCTGTCATATCTGTTCCGTCCGCTAGGGACGTTTTCCTTTATGACATCATTTGTAATCAAGGTATGATTCATTCTGTGTGATTAGTTAGGTATTTAGTAAATAAATAATTTAACCCAATGTTGTATTGCTGATTCAACTTGTTAGCCAGGGTTCGTGAAGATAACCAAGAATTTACAACATTCAGATGAGACTGAAATAAGGTGATGATTAATAGTGACTGCTATTGATGTCAAATATTACTAGGTCTTTAAGAGTTTATTCGGAAGATAACAGCTCTATAAATATTATTTTGTGGTTCCTCCGACTTTCTAGTTAATTACATTTACCCTGATTAGCTCAATCAGGTAATATAAATTACAGAGAAAGGATTTTATAGAATAGCATGTCATATCACTTAATCCGGCATAGCCAAAGACACAACAATACCAAGTAGGCTCTGGCTAAAAATACTTGAATCAGTTATAGAACCCATTGCCCTTCATGGTTGTGAGGTCTGGAGTCTGCTCACCAACCAAATTCACAAAATGGGACAAACACCAAATTGAGACTTCTGCAAAAATATCCTCCGTGTACAACGTAAAACATCAAATAATGCATGCAAAGCAGAATTAGGCCGATACCCACTAAGTATCAAAATCCAGAAAAGATTGGTTAAATTCTACAACCACCTAAAAGGAAGCAATTCCCAAACCTTCCACAACAAAGCCATCACCTACAGAGAGATGAACCTGGAGAAGAGTCCCCTAAGCAAGCTGGTCCTGGGGCTCTGTTCACAAACACAAACACACCCCACAGAGCCCCAGGACAGCAGCACAATTAGACCCAACCAAATCATGAGAAATCAAAAAGATAATTACTTGACACATTGGAAAGAATTAACAAAAATACAGATTAGTCTAGAATGCTAATTGGCAATAAACAGAGAGTACACAGTGGCAGAATACTTCACCCAAAATTAAGGAAAGCTTTGACTATGTACAGACTCAGTGAGCATAGCTTTGCTATTGAGAAAGGCAGCCGTAGGCAGACATGGCTCTCAAGAGAAGACAGGCTATGTGCACACTGCCCACAAAATGAGGTGGAAACTGAGCTGCACTTCATAACCTCCTGCCAAATGTATGACAGTATTAGAGACACATATTTCCCTCAGTTTACACAGATACACAAAGAATTTGAAAACCAACCCAATTTTGATAAACTCCCATATCTACTGAGTGAAATTCAAGTGTTCCATCACAGCAGCAAGATTTGTGACCTGATGCCACAAGAAAAGGGCAACCAGTGAAGAACAAACAACATTGTAAATACAACCCATATTTATGTTTATTTATTTTCCATTTTGTTCCTTAATTATTTGCAACACTGTACAACATAATATGAAATTTGAAATGTCTTTATACTTTTGTGAGTGTAATGTTTACTGTTTATTTTTCTTGTTTATTTCACTTTTGTTTATTATCTACCTCACTTGCTTTGGCAACGTTAACATATGTTTCCCATGCCAATAAAGCCCCTTGAATTGAATTGAGAGACTGAGGGTTTGAGGGAGAGAGAGAAAATGGAGGAAGAGAGAGAGAGAAACAGAGGGCTACTAACCTTCCCAGTAGTACTGTAGACTACTTTATGACTGACCTCAACCCTGAGTCTCTCAGAGCATTCACAGTCAGCCCACCTATCAGACCACAGCAAAATCACAGTCTACTTGAACAGAGCAAAACTCAACCAAATCCCCCAAAACTGCTATTAAGAAATGCGGATAAAAGACAATATAGAAACCTCAAAAATACAAACCCCAGAAATAGTGAAGGTGTAAACTTAGCAGTAGAAAGCCTGAACAATATATTGGACCTGTCAGCTAACAAACACTATTTCAATTCCGGCAGAAAACCTAAGACGAAACAAAACAACAATGACAAAAGGTTTGATGAAGAATGTACAAACCTAAGACGAAACAAAACAACAATGACAAAAGGTGTGATGAAGAATGTACAAACCTAAGAAAGAAATGGAGTAACCTATCCAGCCAAAAACACAGATAACCAGAAAACCTGAGCTTAAACAATGCAGAAATAATACTCTACGGAAAAAGAATGAAAAGCATGTCAGAAAACAGCTCGTTGTGATTGAGAACTGGAACACAATAAACCAACAACCAACTGGAAGAGCCATCTATCCAAAATGGAGATGATAAACCATCACCTTTTATTGGGGTTTATATCAAAGACCAAACAGAAAAAACAATTTATACATTTTAGAATTAGCTATTAAAGAACACAACCAGAACACATTGGATTCTCCGATTACATTGATGAATACAAACCCTCCAACCCAAAAAGGCCTGTGGTGTTAATCAAATCAAATGTTATTTGTTATATGCACCGAATACGCAAGCCCTTAACCAACAATACAGTTCAAGAAATAAAGTTTAGAAAATATTTACCAAATAGACTAAAGTAAAAAAAATCATAAAATGAACACAGTAACATAACAACAATGAGGCTATATACAGGGGGTACCTGTACAGAGTCAATGTGGAGGCTATATACAGGGGGTACCTGTACAGAGTCAATGTGGAGACTATATACAGGGGGTACCGGTACAGAGTCAATGTGGAGGCTATATACAGGGGGTACAGAGTCACCAGGGGGTACAGAGTCAATGTGGAGGCTATATACAGGGGGTACCTGTACAGAGTCAATGTGGAGGCTATATACAGGGGGTACCTGTACAGAGTCAATGTGGAGGCTATATACAGGGGGTACCTGTACAGAGTCAATGTGGAGGCTATATACAGGGGTACCTGTACAGAGTCAATGTGGAGGCTATATACAGGGGTACCTGGTACAGAGTCAATGTGGAGGCTATATACAGGGGGTACCTGTACAGAGTCAATGTGGAGGCTATATACAGGGGTACCTGTACAGAGTCAATGTGGAGGCTATATACAGGGGGAGTCAGAGTCAATGTGGAGGCTATATACTGAGTCAATGTGGTACCTGTACAGAGTCAATGTGGAGGCTATATACAGGGGGTACCTGTTACAGAGTCAATGTGGAGGCTATATACAGGGGGTACCGGTACAGAGTCAATGTGGAGGCTATATACAGGGGGGTACCGGTACAGAGTCAGTGTGGAGGCTATATACAGGGGGTTACGGTATAGAGTCAGTGTGGAGGCTATATACAGGGGGTTACGGTACCGAGGCTATATACAGGGTGTTACGGTATAGAGTCAGTGTGGAGGCTATATACAGGGTGTTACGGTATAGAGTCAGTGTGGAGGCTATATACAGGGTGTTACGGTATAGAGTCAGTGTGGAGGCTATATACAGGGTGTTACGGTATAGAGTCAGTGTGGAGGCTATATACAGGGTGTTACTGTACAGAGTCAGTGTGGAGGCTATATACAGGGTGTTACGGTATAGAGTCAGTGTGGAGGCTATATATACAGGGTGTTATATACAGGGGGTATAGAGAGTCAGTGTGGAGGCTATATACAGGGGGAGGCTATATACAGGGGGTACAGAGTCAATGTGGAGGCTATATACAGGGGGTACCGGTACAGAGTCAATGTGGAGGCTATATACAGGGGGTACCGGTACAGAGTCAATGTGGAGGCTATATACAGGGGGTACCGGTACTGAGTCAGTGTGGAGGCTATATACAGGGGGTACTGAGTCAGTGTGAGGCTATATACAGGGGGTAGTCAGTGTGCTATATACAGGGGGTACCGGTACTGAGTCAGTTGGAGTTAAGGTCATTTGTACGTGTCGGTGGGGGTGAAGTGACTACGCATAGATAATAAACAGAGAGTAGCAGCAGTGTAAAAATGAAGGTGAAAACAGGTTTTTGACATTTTTGCATTTGTATTACAAATAAACAACAGCCTTATTTACATAAATATTCAGACCCTTTACTCTAAGACTCGAAATCGAACTCAATTGCATCCTGCTTCCACTGATCATCCTTGAGATGTTTCTACAACTTCATTGGAGTCCACCTGTGGTAAATTCAATTGATTGGACATGATTTGGAAAGACCCACACCTGTCTATATAAGGTCCCACAATTGACAGTGTATGTCAGAGCAGAAATCAAGCCACGAGGTCGACGAATTTGTCCGTAGAGCTCTGAGACAGGATTGTGTCGAGGCAAAAGTGATGCCCAGACCTTCCATCACAAAGCCCTAACCTGCAAGGAGATTAACTGAGAGAAGAGTCCCCTTAACCTCTACAGGATCGGGATGGTTGAGCTAACGTGCGCTAATGTTATTAGCATGACGTTGAAAGTAACAAGAACATTTCCCAGGACATGGACATGTTTTATATGTGCAGAAAGCTTCAATTCTTGTTAATCTGCACTGTCCAATTAACAGTAGCTATTACAGTGAAAAAAAAAACATGCTGTTGTTTTGAGGAGAACACAAGAGCAAAACCATTTCATCACGGCAACTGGTTTGATACATTCACCTCTGAAGGTAAATAATGTACTTACATTCAGTAATCTGGCTCTAATTTGTCATCCTGAGGGAGAGAAAGCCCTTTAACATACAGTACAGCTAGGGAGAGAAAGCCCTTTAACATACAGTACAGCTAGAGAGAGAAAGCCCTTTAACATACAGTACAGCTAGGGAGAGAAACAGTACAGCTAGAGAGAGAAAGCCCTTTAACATACAGTACAGCTAGGGAGAGAAACAGAGAAACAGTACAGCTAGAGAGAGAAACAGAGAAACAGTACAGCTAGAGAGAGAAACAGTACAGCTAGAGAGAGAAACAGTACAGCTAGAGAGAGAGACAGTACAGCTGGAGAGAGAAACAGTACAGCTAGAGAGAGAAACAGTACAGCTAGAGAGAGAAACAGTACAGCTGGAGAGAGAAACAGTACAGCTGGAGAGAGAAACAGTACAGCTGGAGAGAGAAACAGTACAGCTAGAGAGAGAAACAGTACAGCTAAAGAGAGAAACAGTACAGCTGGAGAGAGAAACAGTACAGCTGGAGAGAGAAACAGTACAGCTAGAGAGAGAAACAGTACAGCTGGAGAGAGAAACAGTACAGCTGGAGAGAGAAACAGTACAGCTAGAGAGAGAAACAGTACAGCTAGAGAGAGAAACAGTACAGCTAGAGAGAGAAACAGTACAGCTGGAGAGAGAAACAGTACAGCTAGAGAGAGAAACAGTACAGCTAGAGAGAAACAGTACAGCTAGAGAAAAACAGTACAGCTAGAGAGAGAAAACAGTACAGCTGGAGAGAAACAGTACAGCTAGACAGCTAAAGAGAGAAACAGTACAGCTAGAGAGAGAAACAGTACAGCTGGAGAGAGAAACAGTACAGCTAGAGAGAGAAACAGTACAGCTAAAGAGAGAAACAGAGAAACAGTACAGCTAGAGAGAGAAACAGTACAGCTAAAGAGAGAAACAGTACAGCTAGAGAGAGAAACAGTACAGCTAGAGAGAGAACAGTACAGCTAGAGACAGTACAGCTAGAGAGAGAAACAGTACAGCTAGAGAGAGACAGTACAGCTGGAGAGAGAAATAGTACAGCTGGAGAGAGAAACAGTACAGCTAGAGAGAGAAACAGTACAGCTAGAGAGAGAAACAGTACAGCTAGAGAGAGAAACAGTACAGCTGGAGAGAGAAACAGAGAAACAGTACAGCTAGAGAGAGAAACAGTACAGCTGGAGAGAGAAACAGTACAGCTAGAGAGAGAAACAGAGAAACAGTACAGCTAGAGAGAAACAGAACAGCTGGAGAGAAACAGTACAGCTAGAGAGAGAAACAGTACAGCTAGAGAGAGAAACAGTAAAACTGGAGAGAGAAACAGTACAGCTGGAGAGAGAAACAGAGAAACAGTACAGCTAGAGAGAGAAACAGTACAGCTGGAGAGAGAAACAGTACAGCTAGAGAGAGAAACAGAGAAACAGTACAGCTAGAGAGAAACAGTACAGCTGGAGAGAAACAGTACAGCTAGAGAGAGAAACAGTACAGCTAGAGAGAGAAACAGTACAGCTGGAGAGAGAAACAGTACAGCTGGAGAGAGAAACAGTACAGCTAGAGAGAGAAACAGTACAGCTAGAGAGAGAAACAGTACAGCTGGAGAGAGAAACAGTACAGCTAGAGAGAGAAACAGTACAGCTAGAGAGAGAAACAGTACAGCTAGAGAGAGAAACAGAGAAACAGTACAGCTAGAGAGAGAAACAGTACAGCTAGAGAGAGAAACAGTACAGCTGAGAGAGAAACAGTACAGCTAGAGAGAGAAACAGAGAAACAGTACAGCTAGAGAGAGAAAACAGTACAGCTAGAGAGAGAAACAGTACAGCTGAGAGAGAAACAGTACAGAGAAACAGTACAGCTAGAGAGAGAAACAGAGAAACAGTACAGCTAGAGAGAGAAACAGTACAGCTAGAGAGAAACAGAGAAACAGTACAGCTAGAGAGAGAAACAGAGAAACAGTACAGCTGAGAGAGAAACAGTACAGCTGGAGAGAGAAAAACAGTACAGCTAGAGAGAGAAACAGAGAAACAGTACAGCTAGAGAGAGAAACAGTACAGCTAGAGAGAGACAGTACAGCTGGAGAGAGAGAAACAGTACAGCTAGAGAGAGAAACAGTACAGCTAGAGAGAGACAGTACAGCTGGAGAGAGAAACAGTACAGCTGGAGAGAGAAACAGTACAGCTAGAGAGAGAAACAGTACAGCTAGAGAGAGAAACAGTACAGCTAGAGAGAGAAACAGTACAGCTAGAGAGAGAAACAGAGAAACAGTACAGCTGGAGAGAGAAACAGTACAGCTAGAGAGAGAAACAGTACAGCTGGAGAGAGAAACAGTACAGCTAGAGAGAGAAACAGTACAGCTAGAGAGAGAAACAGAGAAACAGTACAGCTGAAGAGAGAAACAGTACAGCTAGAGAGAGAAACAGTACAGCTAGAGAGAGAAACAGTACAGCTAGAGAGAGAGAAACAGTACAGCTAGAGAGAGACAGTACAGCTGGAGAGAGAAACAGTACAGCTAGAGAGAGACAGTACAGCTAGAGAGAGACAGTACAGCTAGAGAGAGAAACAGTACAGCTAGAGAGAGAAACAGTACAGCTAGAGAGAGAGAAACAGTACAGCTAGAGAGAGACAGTACAGCTGGAGAGAGAAACAGAGAAACAGTACAGCTGGAGAGAGAAACAGTACAGCTAGAGAGAGAAACAGTACAGCTAGAGAGAGAAACAGTACAGCTAGAGAGAGAAACAGTACAGCTGGAGAGAGAAACAGAGAAACAGTACAGCTAGAGAGAGAAACAGCACAGCTGGAGAGAGAGAAACAGTACAGCTAGAGAGAGAAACAGTACAGCTAGAGAGAGAAACAGTACAGCTAGAGAGAGAAACAGAGAAACAGTACAGCTGGAGAGAGAGAAACAGTACAGCTAGAGAGAGAAACAGTACAGCTAGAGAGAGAAACAGAGAAACAGTACAGCTGGAGAGAGAGAAACAGTACAGCTAGAGAGAGAAACAGAGAAACAGTACAGCTGGAGAGAGAAACAGTACAGCTAGAGAGAGAAACAGTACAGCTAGAGAGAGAAACAGTACAGCTAGGGAGAGAAACAGTACAGCTAGAGAGAGAAACAGTACAGCTAGAGAGAGAAACAGTACAGCTAGAGAGAGAAACAGTACAGCTGGAGAGAGACAGTACAGCTAGAGAGAGAAACAGTACAGCTGGAGAGAGAAACAGTACAGCTGGAGAGAGAAACAGTACAGCTAGAGAGAGAAACAGTACAGCTAGAGAGAGAAACAGTACAGCTGGAGAGAGAAACAGAGAAACAGTACAGCTAGAGAGAGAAACAGTACAGCTGGAGAGAGAAACAGTACAGCTAGAGAGAGAAACAGAGAAACAGTACAGCTAGAGAGAAACAGTACAGCTGGAGAGAAACAGTACAGCTAGAGAGAGAAACAGTACAGCTAGAGAGAAACAGTACAGCTGGAGAGAAACAGTACAGCTAGAGAGAGAAACAGTACAGCTAGAGAGAGAAACAGTACAGCTGGAGAGAGAAACAGTACAGCTGGAGAGAGAAACAGTACAGCTAGAGAGAGAAACAGTACAGCTAGAGAGAGAAACAGTACAGCTAGAGAGAGAAACAGTACAGCTAGAGAGAGAAACAGAGAAACAGTACAGCTAGAGAGAGAAACAGTACAGCTAGAGAGAGAAACAGTACAGCTGGAGAGAGAAACAGTACAGCTAGAGAGAGAAACAGAGAAACAGTACAGCTAGAGAGAGAAACAGTACAGCTAGAGAGAGAAACAGTACAGCTGGAGAGAGAAACAGAGAAACAGTACAGCTAGAGAGAGAAACAGAGAAACAGTACAGCTAGAGAGAGAAACAGTACAGCTAGAGAGAGAAACAGAGAAACAGTACAGCTAGAGAGAGAAACAGAGAAACAGTACAGCTGGAGAGAGAAACAGTACAGCTGGAGAGAGAAACAGTACAGCTAGAGAGAGAAACAGTACAGCTAGAGAGAGAAACAGTACAGCTAGAGAGAGAAACAGTACAGCTAGAGAGAGACAGTACAGCTGGAGAGAGAGAAACAGTACAGCTAGAGAGAGAAACAGTACAGCTAGAGAGAGACAGTACAGCTGGAGAGAGAAACAGTACAGCTGGAGAGAGAAACAGTACAGCTAGAGAGAGAAACAGTACAGCTAGAGAGAGAAACAGTACAGCTAGAGAGAGAAACAGTACAGCTAGAGAGAGAAACAGAGAAACAGTACAGCTGGAGAGAGAAACAGTACAGCTAGAGAGAGAAACAGTACAGCTGGAGAGAGAAACAGTACAGCTAGAGAGAGAAACAGTACAGCTAGAGAGAGAAACAGAGAAACAGTACAGCTGAAGAGAGAAACAGTACAGCTAGAGAGAGAAACAGTACAGCTAGAGAGAGAAACAGTACAGCTGGAGAGAGAAACAGTACAGCTAGAGAGAGACAGTACAGCTAGAGAGAGACAGTACAGCTAGAGAGAGAAACAGTACGGCTAGAGAGAGAAACAGTACAGCTAGAGAGAGAAACAGTACAGCTAGAGAGAGAAACAGTACAGCTAGAGAGAGAAACAGTACAGCTAGAGAGAGAAACAGAGAAACAGTACAGCTGGAGAGAGAAACAGAGAAACAGTACAGCTGGAGAGAGAAACAGTACAGCTAGAGAGAGAAACAGTACAGCTAGAGAGAGAAACAGTACAGCTAGAGAGAGAAACAGTACAGCTGGAGAGAGAAACAGAGAAACAGTACAGCTAGAGAGAGAAACAGCACAGCTGGAGAGAGAGAAACAGTACAGCTAGAGAGAGAAACAGTACAGCTAGAGAGAGAAACAGTACAGCTAGAGAGAGAAACAGAGAAACAGTACAGCTGGAGAGAGAGAAACAGTACAGCTAGAGAGAGAAACAGTACAGCTAGAGAGAGAAACAGAGAAACAGTACAGCTGGAGAGAGAGAAACAGTACAGCTAGAGAGAGAAACAGAGAAACAGTACAGCTGGAGAGAGAAACAGTACAGCTGGAGAAACAGTACAGCTAGAGAGAGAAACAGTACAGCTAGAGAGAGAAACAGTACAGCTAGAGAGAGAAACAGTACAGCTAGAGAGAGAAACAGTACAGCTAGAGAGAGAAACAGTACAGCTGGAGAGAGACAGTACAGCTAGAGAGAGAAACAGTACAGCTGGAGAGAGAAACAGTACAGCTAGAGAGAGAAACAGTACAGCTAGAGAGAGAAACAGTACAGCTGGAGAGAGAAACAGAGAAACAGTACAGCTAGAGAGAGAAACAGTACAGCTGGAGAGAGAAACAGTACAGCTAGAGAGAGAAACAGAGAAACAGTACAGCTAGAGAGAAACAGTACAGCTGGAGAGAAACAGTACAGCTAGAGAGAGAAACAGTACAGCTAGAGAGAGAAACAGTAAAACTGGAGAGAGAAACAGTACAGCTGGAGAGAGAAACAGAGAAACAGTACAGCTAGAGAGAGAAACAGTACAGCTGGAGAGAGAAACAGTACAGCTAGAGAGAGAAACAGAGAAACAGTACAGCTAGAGAGAGAAACAGAGAAACAGTACAGCTAGAGAGAAACAGTACAGCTGGAGAGAAACAGTACAGCTAGAGAGAGAAACAGTACAGCTAGAGAGAGAAACAGTACAGCTGGAGAGAGAAACAGTACAGCTGGAGAGAGAAACAGTACAGCTAGAGAGAGAAACAGTACAGCTGGAGAGAGAAACAGTACAGCTAGAGAGAGAAACAGTACAGCTAGAGAGAGAGAAACAGTACAGCTAGAGAGAGAAACAGTACAGCTAGAGAGAGAAACAGTACAGCTAGAGAGAGAAACAGTACAGCTAGAGAGAGAAACAGTACAGCTGGAGAGAGAAACAGTACAGCTAGAGAGAGAAACAGAGAAACAGTACAGCTAGAGAGAGAAACAGTACAGCTAGAGAGAGAAACAGTACAGCTGGAGAGAGAAACAGAGAAACAGTACAGCTAGAGAGAGAAACAGAGAAACAGTACAGCTAGAGAGAGAAACAGTACAGCTAGAGAGAGAAACAGAGAAACAGTACAGCTAGAGAGAGAAACAGAGAAACAGTACAGCTGGAGAGAGAAACAGTACAGCTGGAGAGAGAGAAACAGTACAGCTAGAGAGAGAAACAGTACAGCTAGAGAGAGAAACAGTACAGCTAGAGAGAGACAGTACAGCTGGAGAGAGAGAAACAGTACAGCTAGAGAGAGAAACAGTACAGCTAGAGAGAGACAAGTACAGCTGGAGAGAGAAACAGAGAAACAGTACAGCTGGAGAGAGAAACAGTACAGCTGGAGAGAGAAACAGTACAGCTAGAGAGAGAAACAGTACAGCTAGAGAGAGAAACAGTACAGCTGGAGAGAGAAACAGAGAAACAGTACAGCTAGAGAGAGAAACAGTACAGCTAGAGAGAGAAACAGTACAGCTAGAGAGAGAAACAGTACAGCTAGAGAGAGAAACAGTACAGCTGGAGAGAGAAACAGTACAGCTAGAGAGAGAAACAGTACAGCTAGAGAGAGAAACAGTACAGCTAAGACAGTACAGCTGAGAGAGAAACAGTACAGCTGGAGAGAGAAACAGTACAGCTGGAGAGAGAAACAGAGAAACAGTACAGCTAGAGAGAGAAACAGAGAAACAGTACAGCTGGGGAGAGAAACAGTACAGCTAGAGAGAGAAACAGTACAGCTAGAGAGAAACAGTACAGCTGGAGAGAGAAACAGAGAAACAGTACAGCTAGAGAGAGAAACAGTACAGCTAGAGAGTGAAACAGTACAGCTAGAGAGAGAGACAGTACAGCTAGAGAGACAAACAGTACAGCTAGAGAGAGAAACAGAGAAACAGTACAGCTAGAGAGAGAAACAGAGAAACAGTACAGCTGGAGAGAGAAACAGAGAAACAGTACAGCTAGAGAGAGAAACAGTACAGCTGGAGAGAGAAACAGTACAGCTAGAGAGAGAAACAGTACAGCTAGAGAGAGAAA
The DNA here is from genome assembly GCF_034236695.1 of Oncorhynchus nerka. Lineage (NCBI taxonomy): Eukaryota > Metazoa > Chordata > Actinopteri > Salmoniformes > Salmonidae > Oncorhynchus > Oncorhynchus nerka. The sequence goes on from NC_088400.1 coordinate 1,788,759, forward strand.
CAGTACAGCTGGAGAGAGAGAAACAGTACAGCTGGAGAGAGAAACAGTACAGCTGGAGAGAGAAACAGTACAGCTGGAGAGAGAGAAACAGTACAGCTAGAGAGAGAAACAGTACAGCTAGAGAGAGAGAAACAGTACAGCTAGAGAGAGAAACAGTACAGCTGGAGAGAGAGAAACAGTACAGCTGGAGAGAGAAACAGTACAGCTGGAGAGAGAAACAGAGAAACAGTACAGCTGGAGAGAGAAACAGAGAAACAGTACAGCTAGAGAGAGAAACAGTACAGCTGGAGAGAGAAACAGTACAGCTGGAGAGAGAAACAGAGAAACAGTACAGCTAGAGAGAGAAACAGTACAGCTGGAGAGAGAAACAGTACAGCTGGAGAGAGAAACAGTACAGCTAGAGAGAGAAACAGTACAGCTAGAGAGAGAAACAGTACAGCTAGAGAGAGAGAAACAGTACAGCTAGAGAGAGAAACAGTACAGCTAGAGAGAGAAACAGTAGAGAGAGAAACAGTACAGCTAGAGAGAGAAACAGTACAGCTGGAGAGAGAAAACAGTACAGCTAGAGAGAGAAACAGAGAAACAGTACAGCTAGAGAGAAACAGAAAACAGTACAGCTGGAGAGAGAAACAGTACAGCTGGAGAGAGAAACAGAGAAACAGTACAGCTAGAGAGAAACAAACAGAGAAACAGTACAGCTAGAGAGAAAAACAGTACAGCTAGAGAGAGAAACAGAGAAACAGTACAGCTGGAGAGAGAAACAGTACAGCTGGAGAGAGAGAAACAGTACAGCTAGAGAGAGAGAAACAGTACAGCTAGAGAGAGAAACAGTACAGCTAGAGAGAGAAACAGTACAGCTAGAGAGAGACAGTACAGCTAGAGAGAGAAACAGTACAGCTAGAGAGAGACAGTACAGCTGGAGAGAGAAACAGTACAGCTGGAGAGAGAAACAGTACAGCTGGAGAGAAAAAAACAGTACAGCTAGAGAGAAACAGAGAAACAGTACAGCTAGAGAGAGAAACAGTACAGCTGAGAGAGAAACAGTACAGCTGGAGAGAGAAACAGTAACAGAGAAACAGTACAGCTGGAGAGAGAAACAGTACAGCTAGAGAGAGAAACAGTACAGCTGAGAGAGAAACAGTACAGCTAGAGAGAGAAACAGTACAGCTAGAGAGAGAAACAGAAACAGTACAGCTAGAGAGAGAAACAGTACAGCTAGAGAGAGAAACAGTACAGCTGGAGAGAGAAACAGTACAGCTAGAGAGAGAAACAGAGAAACAGTACAGCTAGAGAGAGAAACAGTACAGCTAGAGAGAGAAACAGTACAGCTGGAGAGAGAAACAGAGAAACAGTACAGCTAGAGAGAGAAACAGTACAGCTAGAGAGAGAAACAGTACAGCTAGAGAGAGAAACAGTACAGCTAGAGAGAGAAACAGAGAAACAGTACAGCTGGAGAGAGAAACAGTACAGCTAGAGAGAGAAACAGTACAGCTAGAGAGAGAAACAGAGAAACAGTACAGCTAGAGAGAGAAACAGTACAGCTGGAGAGAGAAACAGTACAGCTGGAGAGAGAAACAGTACAGCTGGAGAGAGAGAAACAGTACAGCTAGAGAGAAACAGTACAGCTAGAGAGAGAAACAGTACAGCTGGAGAGAGAAACAGTACAGCTGGAGAGAGAAACAGTACAGCTAGAGAGAGAAACAGTACAGCTAGAGAGAGAAACAGTACAGCTAGAGAGAGAAACAGTACAGCTAGAGAGAGAAACAGAGAAACAGTACAGCTAGAGAGAGAAACAGTACAGCTAGAGAGAGAAACAGAGAAACAGTACAGCTGGAGAGAGAAACAGTACAGCTAGAGAGAGAAACAGTACAGCTAGAGAGAGAAACAGTACAGCTAGAGAGAGAAACAGTACAGCTAGAGAGAGAAACAGTACAGCTAGAGAGAGAAACAGTACAGCTAGAGAGAGAAACAGTACAGCTAGAGAGAGAAACAGTACAGCTGGAGAGAGACAGTACAGCTAGAGAGAGAAACAGTACAGCTGGAGAGAGAAACAGTACAGCTAGAGAGAGAAACAGTACAGCTAGAGAGTGAAACAGTACAGCTGGAGAGAGAGAAACAGTACAGCTAGAGAGAGAAACAGAGAAACAGTACAGCTGGAGAGAGAAACAGTACAGCTAGAGAGAGAAACAGTACAGCTAGAGAGAGAAACAGTACAGCTAGAGAGAGAAACAGTACAGCTGGAGAGAGAAACAGAGAAACAGTACAGCTAGAGAGAGAAACAGTACAGCTGGAGAGAGAGAAACAGTACAGCTAGAGAGAGAAACAGTACAGCTAGAGAGAGAAACAGTACAGCTAGAGAGAGAAACAGAGAAACAGTACAGCTGGAGAGAGAGAAACAGTACAGCTAGAGAGAGAAACAGTACAGCTAGAGAGAGAAACAGAGAAACAGTACAGCTGGAGAGAGAGAAACAGTACAGCTAGAGAGAGAAACAGAGAAACAGTACAGCTGGAGAGAGAAACAGTACAGCTAGAGAGAGAAACAGTACAGCTAGAGAGAGAAACAGTACAGCTAGGGAGAGAAACAGTACAGCTAGAGAGAGAAACAGTACAGCTAGAGAGAGAAACAGTACAGCTAGAGAGAGAAACAGTACAGCTGGAGAGAGAGAAACAGAGAAACAGTACAGCTGGAGAGAGAAACAGTACAGCTAGAGAGAGAAACAGTACAGCTAGAGAGAGAAACAGTACAGCTGGAGAGAGAAACAGAGAAACAGTACAGCTAGAGAGAGAAACAGTACAGCTGGAGAGAGAAACAGTACAGCTAGAGAGAGAAATAGTACAGCTGGAGAGAGAAACAGTACAGCTAGAGAGAGAAACAGTACAGCTAGAGAGAGAAACAGAGAAACAGTACAGCTAGAGAGAGAAACAGTACAGCTGGAGAGAGAAACAGTACAGCTGGAGAGAGAAACAGAGAAACAGTACAGCTAGAGAGAGAAACAGAGAAACAGTACAGCTGGGGAGAGAAACAGTACAGCTAGAGAGAGAAACAGTACAGCTAGAGAGAAACAGTACAGCTGGAGAGAGAAACAGAGAAACAGTACAGCTAGAGAGAGAAACAGTACAGCTAGAGAGAGAAACAGTACAGCTAGAGAGAGAGACAGTACAGCTAGAGAGAGAAACAGTACAGCTAGAGAGAGAAACAGAGAAACAGTACAGCTAGAGAGAGAAACAGAGAAACAGTACAGCTGGAGAGAGAAACAGAGAAACAGTACAGCTGGAGAGAGAAACAGAGAAACAGTACAGCTAGAGAGAGAAACAGTACAGCTAGAGAGAGAAACAGTACAGCTAGAGAGAGAAACAGAGAAACAGTAGTACAGCTAGAGAGAGAAACAGAGAAACAGTACAGCTAGAGAGAGAAACAGAGAAACAGTACAGCTGGAGAGAGAAACAGTACAGCTGGAGAGAGAAACAGTACAGCTAGAGAGAGAAACAGTACAGCTAAAGAGAAACAGCTAGAGAGAGAAACAGAGAAACAGTACAGCTGGAGAGAGAAACAGAGAAACAGTACAGCTAGAGAGAGAAAGAGAAACAGTACAGCTAGAGAGAAACAGAAACAGTACAGCTAGAGAGAGAAACAGAGAAACAGTACAGCTGAGAGAGAGAAACAGTACAGCTAGAGAGAGAAACAGAGAAAAACAGTACAGCTGGAGAGAGAAACAGTACAGCTAGAGAGAGAAACAGTACAGCTGGAGAGAGAAACAGTACAGCTAGAGAGAGAAGTACAGCTAGAAGAGACAGTACAGCTAGAGAGAGAAACAGTACAGCTAGAGAGAGAAACAGTACAGCTAGAGAGAGAAACAGAAAACAGTACAGCTGGAGAGAGAAACAGTACAGCTGAAGAGAGAAACAGAGAAACAGTACAGCTGGAGAGAGAGAAACAGTACAGCTGGAGAGAGAAACAGTACAGCTAGAGAGAGAAAAACAGTACAGCTAGAGAGAGAAACAGTACAGCTGGAGAGAGAGAAACAGTACAGCTAGAGAGAGAAAACAGTACAGCTGGAGAGAGAGAAAACAGTACAGCTAGAGAGAGAAACAGTACAGCTAGAGAGAGAAACAGTACAGCTGGAGAGAGAAACAGAGAAACAGTACAGCTAGAGAGAGAAACAGTACAGCTGGAGAGAGAAACAGTACAGCTGGAGAGAGAAACAGAGAAACAGTACAGCTAGAGAGAGAAACAGTACAGCTGGAGAGAGAAACAGTACAGCTGAGAGAGAAACAGTACAGCTAGAGAGAGAAACAGTACAGCTAGAGAGAGAAACAGTACAGCTAGAGAGAGAAACAGTACAGCTAGAGAGAGAAACAGTACAGCTAGAGAGAGAAACAGTACAGCTGGAGAGAGAAACAGTACAGCTAGAGAGAGAAACAGTACAGCTAGAGAGAAACAGAGAAACAGTACAGCTAGAGAGAGAAACAGTACAGCTAGAGAGAGAAACAGTACAGCTGGAGAGAGAAACAGAGAAACAGTACAGCTAGAGAGAGAAACAGTACAGCTGGAGAGAGAAACAGTACAGCTAGAGAGAGAAATAGTACAGCTGGAGAGAGAAACAGTACAGCTAGAGAGAGAAACAGTACAGCTAGAGAGAGAAACAGAGAAACAGTACAGCTAGAGAGAGAAACAGTACAGCTGGAGAGAGAAACAGTACAGCTGGAGAGAGAAACAGAGAAACAGTACAGCTAGAGAGAGAAACAGAGAAACAGTACAGCTGGGGAGAGAAACAGTACAGCTAGAGAGAGAAACAGTACAGCTAGAGAGAGAAACAGTACAGCTGGAGAGAGAAACAGAGAAACAGTACAGCTGGAGAGAGAAACAGTACAGCTGGAGAGAGAAACAGTACAGCTAGAGAGAGAAACAGTACAGCTAGAGAGAGAAACAGTACAGCTAGAGAGAGAAACAGAGAAACAGTACAGCTAGAGAGAGAAACAGAGAAACAGTACAGCTGGAGAGAGAAACAGAGAAACAGTACAGCTAGAGAGAGAAACAGTACAGCTAGAGAGAGAAACAGTACAGCTAGAGAGAGAAACAGAGAAACAGTACAGCTAGAGAGAGAAACAGAGAAACAGTACAGCTAGAGAGAGAAACAGTACAGCTAGAGAGAGAAACAGTACAGCTAGAGAGAGAAACAGTACAGCTAGAGAGAGAAACAGTACAGCTAGAGAGAGAAACAGTACAGCTGGAGAGAAAAGAGAACAGTACAGCTGGAGAGAGACAGTACAGCTAGAGAGAAACAGTACAGCTAGAGAAACAGAAAACAGTACAGCTAGAGAGAGAAACAGTACAGCTAGAGAGAGAAACAGTACAGCTAGAGAGAGAAACAGTACAGCTAGAGAGAGAAACAGAGAAACAGTACAGCTGGAGAGAGAAACAGTACAGCTAGAGAGAGAAACAGTACAGCTAGAGAGAGAAACAGAGAAACAGTACAGCTGGAGAGAGAAACAGTACAGCTGGAGAGAGAAACAAACTAGAGAGAGAAAACAGTACAGCTGGAGAGAGAAACAGTACAGCTAGAAGAGAAACAGAGAAACAGTACAGCTGGAGAGAGAAACAGTACAGCTGGAGAGAGAAACAGTACAGCTGGAGAGAGAAACAGAGAAACAGTACAGCTGGAGAGAAACAGTACAGCTAGAGAGAGAAACAGTACAGCTAGAGAGAAACAGAAACAGTACAGCTGGAGAGAGAGAAACAGTACAGCTGGAGAGAGAAACAGAGAAACAGTACAGCTGGAGAGAGAAACAGTACAGCTGGAGAGAGAAACAGTACAGCTAGAGAGAGAAACAGTACAGCTAGAGAGAGAAACAGTACAGCTAGAGAGAGAAACAGTACAGCTAGAGAGAGAAACAGAGAAACAGTACAGCTGGAGAGAGAAACAGTACAGCTAGAGAGAGAACAGTACAGCTGAGAGAGAAAAGAGAAACAGTACAGCTGGAGAGAGAAACAGTACAGCTAGAGAGAGAAACAGTACAGCTAGAGAGAGAAACAGTACAGCTGGAGAGAGAGAAACAGTACAGCTAGAGAGAGAAACAGAGAAACAGTACAGCTGGAGAGAGAAACAGTACAGCTAGAGAGAGAAACAGTACAGCTAGAGAGAGAAACAGTACAGCTAGAGAGAGAAACAGTACAGCTAGAGAGAGAAACAGTACAGCTAGAGAAACAGAGAAACAGTACAGCTAGAGAGAGAAACAGTACAGCTAGAGAGAGACAGTACAGCTAGAGAGAGAAACAGTACAGCTGGAGAGAGAAACAGTACAGCTAGAGAGAGAAACAGTACAGCTAGAGAGAGAAACAGTACAGCTGGAGAGAGAAACAGAGAAACAGTACAGCTAGAGAGAGAAACAGTACAGCTAGAGAGAGAAACAGTACAGCTGGAGAGAAACAGTACAGCTGGAGAGAGAAACAGTACAGCTAGAGAGAGAAACAGTACAGCTAGAGAGAAACAGAGAAACAGTACAGCTAGAGAGAGAAACAGAGAAACAGTACAGCTGAGAGAGAAACAGTACAGCTGGAGAGAGAAACAGAGAAACAGTACAGCTAGAGAGAGAAACAGTACAGCTGGGGAGAGAGAAACAGTACAGCTAGAGAGAGAAACAGAGAAACAGTACAGCTAGAGAGAGAAACAGTACAGCTAGAGAGAGAAACAGAGAAACAGTACAGCTGGAGAGAGAAACAGTACAGCTGGAGAGAGAAACAGTACAGCTAGAGAGAGAAACAGTACAGCTAAAGAGAGAAACAGTACAGCTAGAGAGAGAAACAGAGAAACAGTACAGCTGGAGAGAGAAACAGAGAAACAGTACAGCTAGAGAGAGAAACAGAGAAACAGTACAGCTAGAGAGAGAAACAGTACAGCTAGAGAGAGAAACAGTACAGCTAGAGAGAGAAACAGTACAGCTAGAGAGAGAAACAGTACAGCTAGAGAGAGAAACAGAGAAACAGTACAGCTGGAGAGAGAGACAGAAAGAGAAACAGTACAGCTAGAGAGAGAAACAGAGAAACAGTACAGCTGGAGAGAGAAACAGTACAGCTAGAGAGAGAAACAGTACAGCTAGAGAGAGAAACAGAGAAACAGTACAGCTGGAGAGAGAAACAGTACAGCTAGAGAGAGAAACAGTACAGCTGGAGAGAGAAACAGTACAGCTGGAGAGAGAGAAACAGTACAGCTAGAGAGAGAAACAGTACAGAGAGAGAAACAGTACAGCTAGAGAGAGAAACAGTACAGCTAGAGAGAGAAACAGAGAAACAGTACAGCTGGAGAGAGAAACAGTACAGCTAAAGACAGAAACAGAGAAACAGTACAGCTGGAGAGAGAGAAACAGTACAGCTGGAGAGAGAAACAGTACAGCTGGAGAGAGAGAAACAGTACAGCTAGAGAGAGAAACAGTACAGCTAGAGAGAGAAACAGTACAGCTAGAGAGAGAGAAACAGTACAGCTGGAGAGAGAAACAGTACAGCTGGAGAGAGAAACAGTACAGCTGGAGAGAGAAACAGTACAGCTGGAGAGAGAAACAGTACAGCTAGAGAGAGAAACAGTACAGCTAGAGAGAGAAACAGTACAGCTAGAGAGAGAAACAGTACAGCTAGAGAGAGAAACAGAGAAACAGTACAGCTGAGAGAGAAAACAGTACAGAGAACAGTACAGCTAGAGAGAGAAACAGTACAGCTGGAGAGAAACAGTACAGCTAAAAGAGAGAGAAACAGTACAGCTAGGAGAGAGAAACAGTACAGAGAAACAGTACAGCTGGAGAGAGAGAAACAGTACAGCTAGAGAGAGAAACAGTACAGCTAGAGAGAGAAACAGTACAGCTGGAGAGAGAAACAGTACAGCTAGAGAGAGAAACAGAGAAACAGTACAGCTGGAGAGAGAAACAGTACAGCTAAAGAGAGAAACAGAGAAACAGTACAGCTAGAGAGAGAAACAGAGAAACAGTACAGCTAAAGAGAGAAACAGTTCTGCTAGGGAGAGAAACAGAGAGAAACAGTACAGCTAGAGAGAGAAAAACAGAGAAACAGTACAGCTAGAGAGAGAAACAGTACAGCTAAAGAGAGAAACAGTACAGCTAGAGAGAGAAACAGTTCAGAAACTAGCTGGAGAGAACGGTACAGCTAGAGAGAGAAACAGTTCAGCTGGGAGAGTTCTGAAACAGTTTTATCAGCTAGAGAGAGAAACAGTACAGCTAGAGAGAGAAACAGTACAGCTAGAGAGAAAACCTGTACAGCTGGAGAGAGAAACAGAGAAACAGTACAGCTAGAGAGAGAAACAGTACAGCTGGAGAGAGAAACAGTACAGCTAGAGAGAGAAATGTACAGCTGGAGAGAGAAACAGTAGAGAGAGAAACAGTACAGCTGAGAGAGAAACAGAGAAACAGTACAGCTAGAGAGAGAAACAGTACAGCTGGAGAGAGAAACAGAGAAACAGTACAGCTGAGAGAAACAGAGAAACAGTACAGCTGGAGAGAGAAACAGTGTGCTAGAGAGAGAAACAGTACAGCTGGAGAGAGAAACAGTACAGCTGGAGAGAGAAACAGAGAAACAGTACAGCTAGAGAGAGAAACAGTACAGCTAGAGAGAGAAACAGTACAGCTCAGAGATTAAACAGTACAGCTAGAGAGACCTGTGTACAGCTAGAGAGAGAAACAGAGAAACAGTACAGCTAGAGAGATCTCAACAGTACAGCTGGAGAGAAACAGAGAAACAGTACAGCTAGAGAGAGAAACAGTACAGCTAGAGAGAGAAACAGTACAGCTGAGAGAAAACAGTAGATACAGCTGGAGAGAAACAGAGAAACAGTACAGCTGAGAGAGAGAAACAGTACAGCTGGAGAGAGAAACAGTACAGCTAAAGAGAGAAACAGTACAGCTAAAGAAAACAGTACAGCTGGAGAAAGAAACAAACAGCTAGAGAGAGAAACAGTACAGCTAGAGAGAGAGAAACAGTACAGCTGGAGAGAGAAACAGTACAGCTAAAGACAGAAACAGAGAAACAGTACAGCTAGAGAGAGAAACAGAGAAACAGTACAGCTGGAGAGAGAAACAGTACAGCTAAAGAGAGAAACAGAGAAACAGTACAGCTAGAGAGAGAAACAGAGAAACAGTACAGCTAAAGAGAGAAACAGTTCTGCTAGGGAGAGAAACAGTTCTGCTAGGGAGAGAAACAGAGAAACAGTACAGCTAGAGAGAGAAACAGTACAGCTAAAGAGAGAAACAGTTCTGCTAGGGAGAGAAACAGTTCAGCTCGGGAGAGAAACCATCACACCCCAACATAATATAGGGGCTCCATTCTACACCAAATAAGTCTTTGTTCCCCTGGGCTTCTGATAACTAGTTTTATCTCTTTTCTCTCTCTCTCTCTACTTTCATCTCTCCTTTCTCTAATCCCCCTGTACCTGGACATTGAAGGAAATGAAAACGTGTATTTGATTCCTTAAATCCTTATTGGCACATTAACAAAGCTTTCTCTCTGTGTGTTCTCTTGGGCTATGTTTAGATCTCTGTGTGTGTGTGTGTGTGTGTGTGTGTGTGTGTGTGTGTCACACCAACATGTGTGCGTGTGTGTGTGGCGCGTGTCACACCAACATAATGTAGCGTGTGGCTGTGAGCGTGTGTGTGGCCGGTGCGCGTGTGTGTCACACCAACATAATATGTGTGAGCGTGTGCGCGTGTGCGTGTAATGTGTGAGTGCTCGTCACACCAACATAATGTAGTGCGTGGGTGCTGATCACACCAACATAATATGGTCGCGTGCGCGTGTGTGTGAGCGCGTGTGCGAGGGAGATCATCGTCATATTACCGGCAGCTATTCAGACCTGTGTCTTCTCTGCTTACAGCTTAACCCTATAACCCTGTTCCATCTCACCCAGCTCCAGTCTGTCTTAATTGTCCGTTATTTAATTAACCACGCTATTGGATAACCAGTGGTGGAAAAAGCCCTATTGTCATACTTGAGTAAAAGTCAAGATACCTTAATAGAAAATTACAAGTAAAAATGAAAGTCACCCAGTAAAATACTACTTAAGTAAAAGTCTAAAAGTATTTGGTTTTAAATATAATTAAGTATCAAAAGTAAAAGTATAAATCCGGGGCTCACTCCATCACACCAACATAATATAGTCAGGGGCTCTATCACACCAACATAATATAGCCAGGGGCTCCATCACACCAACATAATATAGCCAGGGGCTCCATCACACCAACATAATATAGCCAGGGGCTCCATCACACCAACATAATATAGCCAGGGGCTCCATCACACCAACATAATATAGCCAGGGGCTCTATCACACCAACATAATATAGTCAGGGGCTCTATCACACCAACATAATATAGTCAGGGGCTCCATCACACCAACATAATATAGTCAGGGGCTCCATCACACCAACATAATATAGCCAGGGCTCCATCACACCAACATAATATAGCCAGGGGCTCCATCACACCAACATAATATAGCCAGGGCTCCATCACACCAACATAATATAGCCAGGGCTCCATCACACCAACATAATATAGCCAGGGGCTCCATCACACCAACATAATATAGCCAGGGGCTCCATCACACCAACATAATATAGCCAGGGGCTCCATCACACCAACATAATATAGCCAGGGCTCCATCACACCAACATAATATAGCCAGGGGCTCCATCACACCAACATAATATAAGGGCTCCATAGCCAGGGGCTCCATCACACCAACATAATATAGCCAGGGGCTCACTAATATAGCCATCACACCAACATAATATAGCCAGGGGCTCCATCACACCAACATAATATAGCCAGGGGCTCCATCACACCAACATAATATAGCCAGGGCTCCATCACACCAACATAATATAGCCAGGGGCTCCATCACACCAACATAATATAGCCAGGGGCTCTATCACACCAACATAATATAGCCATCACACCAACATAATATAGCCAGGGGCTCCATCACACCAACATAATATAGCCAGGGCTCCATCACACCAACATAATATAGCCAGGGGCTCCATCACACCAACATAATATAGCCAGGGCTCCCATCACACCAACATAATATAGCCAGGGGCTCCATCACACCAACATAATATAGCCAGGGGCTCCATCACACCAACATAATATAGCCAGGGCTCCATCACACCAACATAATATAGCCCATCACACCAACATAATATAGCCAGGGCTCCATCACACCAACATAATATAGCCAGGGGCTCCATCACACCAACATAATATAGCCAGGGGCTCCATCACACCAACATAATATAGCCAGGGCTCCATCACACCAACATAATATAGCCAGGGGCTCCATCACACCAACATAATATAGCCAGGGGCTCCATCACACCAACATAATATAGCCAGGGGCTCCATCACACCAACATAATATAGCCAGGGCTCCATCCATCACACCAACATAATATAGCCAGGGGCTCCATCACACCAACATAATATAGCCAGGGGCTCCATCACACCAACATAATATAGCCAGGGGCTCCATCACACCAACATAATATAGCCAGGGGCTCCATCACACCAACATAATATAGCCAGGGGCTCCATCACACCAACATAATATAGCCAGGGGCTCCATCACACCAACATAATATAGCCAGGGGCTCCATCACACCAACATAATATAGCCAGGGGCTCCATCACACCAACATAATATAGCCAGGGCTCCATCACACCAACATAATATAGCCAGGGCTCCATCACACCAACATAATATAGCCAGGGGCTCCATCACACCAACATAATATAGCCAGGGGCTCCATCACACCAACATAATATAGCCAGGGCTCCATCACACCAACATAATATAGCCAGGGCTCCATCACACCAACATAATATAGCCAGGGGCTCCATCACACCAACATAATATAGCCAGGGGCTCCATCACACCAACATAATATAGCCAGGGCTCCATCACACCAACATAATATAGCCAGGGGCTCCATCACACCAACATAATATAGCCAGGGGCTCCATCACACCAACATAATATAGCCAGGGGCTCCATCACACCAACATAATATAGCCAGGGGCTCCATCACACCAACATAATATAGCCAGGGGCTCCATCACACCAACATAATATAGCCAGGGGCTCCATCACACCAACATAATATAGCCAGGGGCTCCATCACACCAACATAATATAGCCAGGGGCTCCATCACACCAACATAATATAGCCAGGGGCTCCATCACACCAACATAATATAGCCAGGGGCTCCATCACACCAACATAATATAGCCAGGGCTCCATCACACCAACATAATATAGCCAGGGGCTCCATCACACCAACATAATATAGCCAGGGGCTCCATCACACCAACATAATATAGCCAGGGGCTCCATCACACCAACATAATATAGCCAGGGGCTCCATCACACCAACATAATATAGCCAGGGGCTCCATCACACCAACATCATATAGCAGGGGCTCCATCACACCAACATAATATAGCCAGGGGCTCCATCACACCAACATAATATAGCCAGGGGCTCCATCACACCAACATAATATAGCCAGGGCTCCATCACACCAACATAATATAGCCAGGGGCATCACACCAACATAATATAGCCAGGGGCTCCATCACACCAACATAATATAGCCAGGGGCTCCATCACACCAACATAATATAGCCAGGGGCTCCATCACACCAACATAATATAGCCAGGGCTCCATCACACCAACATAATATAGCCAGGGGCTCCATCACACCAACATAATATAGCCAGGGGCTCCATCACACCAACATAATATAGCCAGGGCTCCATCACACCAACATAATATAGCCAGGGGCTCCATCACACCAACATAATATAGCCAGGGCTCCATCACACCAACATAATATAGCCAGGGGCACTCCATCACACCAACATAATATAGCCAGGGGCTCCATCACACCAACATAATATAGCCAGGGGCTCCATCACACCAACATAATATAGCCAGGGGCTCCATCACACCAACATAATATAGCCAGGGCTCCATCACACCAACATAATATAGCCAGGGGCTCCATCACACCAACATAATATAGCCAGGGGCTCCATCACACCAACATAATATAGCCAGGGGCTCCATCACACCAACATAATATAGCCAGGGCTCCATCACACCAACATAATATAGCCAGGGCTCCATCACACCAACATAATATAGCCAGGGGCTCCATCACACCAACATAATATAGCCAGGGGCTCCATCACACCAACATAATATAGCCAGGGGCTCCATCACACCAACATAATATAGCCAGGGGCTCCATCACACCAACATAATATAGCCAGGGGCTCCATCACACCAACATAATATAGCCAGGGGCTCCATCACACCAACATAATATAGCCAGGGGCTCCATCACACCAACATAATATAGCCAGGGGCTCCATCACACCAACATAATATAGCCAGGGGCTCCATCACACCAACATAATATAGCCAGGGGCTCCATCACACCAACATAATATAGCCAGGGGCTCCATCACACCAACATAATATAGCCAGGGGCTCCATCACACCAACATAATATAGCCAGGGGCTCCATCACACCAACATAATATAGCCAGGGGCTCCATCACACCAACATAATATAGCCAGGGCTCCATCACACCAACATAATATAGCCAGGGGCTCCATCACACCAACATAATATAGCCAGGGCTCCATCACACCAACATAATATAGCCAGGGGCTCCATCACACCAACATAATATAGCCAGGGGCTCCATCACACCAACATAATATAGCCAGGGGCTCCATCACACCAACATAATATAGCCAGGGGCTCCATCACACCAACATAATATAGCCAGGGCTCCCATCACACCAACATAATATAGCCAGGGGCTCCATCACACCAACATAATATAGCCAGGGCTCCATCACACCAACATAATATAGCCAGGGGCTCCATCACACCAACATAATATAGCCAGGGGCTCCATCACACCAACATAATATAGCCAGGGGCTCCATCACACCAACATAATATAGCCAGGGGCTCCATCACACCAACATAATATAGCCATCACACCAACATAATATAGCCATCACACCAACATAATATAGCCAGGGGCTCCATCACACCAACATAATATAGCCAGGGGCTCCATCACACCAACATAATATAGCCAGGGGCTCCATCACACCAACATAATATAGCCAGGGGCTCCATCACACCAACATAATATAGCCAGGGGCTCCATCACACCAACATAATATAGCCAGGGGCTCCATCACACCAACATAATATAGCCAGGGGCTCCATCACACCAACATAATATAGCCAGGGGCTCACTCCATCACACCAACATAATATAGCCAGGGGCTCCATCACACCAACATAATATAGCCAGGGGCTCCATCACACCAACATAATATAGCCAGGGGCTCCATCACACCAACATAATATAGCCAGGGCTCCATCACTCCATCACACCAACATAATATAGCCAGGGGCTCCATCACACCAACATAATATAGCCAGGGCTCCATCACACCAACATAATATAGCCATCACACCAACATAATATAGCCAGGGGCTCACTCCATCACACCAACATAATATAGCCAGGGGCTCCATCACACCAACATAATATAGCCAGGGGCTCACTCCATCACACCAACATAATATAGCCAGGGGCTCACTCCATCACACCAACATAATATAGCCAGGGCTCCATCACACACAACATAATATAGCCAGGGCTCCATCACACCAACATAATATAGCCAGGGGCTCCATCACACCAACATAATATAGCCAGGGGCTCCATCACACCAACATAATATAGCCAGGGCTCCATCACACCAACATAATATAGCCAGGGCTCCATCACACCAACATAATATAGCCAGGGGCTCCATCCATCACACCAACATAATATAGCCAGGGGCTCCATCACACCAACATAATATAGCCAGGGGCTCCATCACACCAACATAATATAGCCAGGGGCTCCATCACACCAACATAATATAGCCAGGGGCCATCCATCACACCAACATAATATAGCCAGGGCTCACTCCATCACACCAACATAATATAGCCAGGGGCTCCATCACACCAACATAATATAGCCAGGGCTCCATCACACCAACATAATATAGCCAGGGGCTCCATCACACCAACATAATATAGCCAGGGCTCCATCACACCAACATAATATAGCCAGGGGCTCCATCACACCAACATAATATAGCCAGGGCTCACTCCATCACACCAACATAATATAGCCAGGGCTCCATCACACCAACATAATATAGCCAGGGCTCCATCACACCAACATAATATAGCCAGGGGCTCCATCACACCAACATAATATAGCCAGGGGCTCCATCACACCAACATAATATAGCCAGGGGCTCCATCACACCAACATAATATAGCCAGGGGCTCCATCACACCAACATAATATAGCCAGGGGCTCCATCACACCAACATAATATAGCCAGGGGCTCCATCACACCAACATAATATAGCCAGGGGCTCCATCACACCAACATAATATAGCCAGGGGCTCACTCCATCACACCAACATAATATAGCCAGGGGCTCCATCACACCAACATAATATAGCCAGGGGCTCCATCACACCAACATAATATAGCCAGGGGCTCCATCACACCAACATAATATAGCCAGGGGCTCCATCACACCAACATAATATAGCCATCACACCAACATAATATAGCCAGGGGCTCCTCCATCACACCAACATAATATAGCCAGGGCTCCATCACACCAACATAATATAGCCAGGGGCTCCATCACACCAACATAATATAGCCAGGGCTCCATCACACCAACATAATATAGCCAGGGCTCCATCACACCAACATAATATAGCCAGGGCTCCATCACACCAACATAATATAGCCAGGGGCTCCATCACACCAACATAATATAGCCAGGGGCTCCATCACACCAACATAATATAGCCAGGGGCTCCATCACACCAACATAATATAGCCAGGGCCAACACACCAACATAATATAGCCATCACACCAACATAATATAGCCAGGGGCTCCATCACACCAACATAATATAGCCAGGGTCTCCATCACACCAACATAATATAGCCAGGGACTCCATCACACCAACATAATATAGCCAGGGGCTCCATCACACCAACATAATATAGCCAGGGCTCCATCACACCAACATAATATAGCCAGGGACTCCATCACACCAACATAATATAGCCAGGGGCTCACTCCATCACACCAACATAATATAGCCAGGGGCTCCATCACACCAACATAATATAGCCAGGGGCTCCCATCACACCAACATAATATAGCCAGGGGCTCCATCCATCACCAACATAATATAGCCAGGGCTCCATCACACCAACATAATATAGCCAGGGCTCACTCCATCACACCAACATAATATAGCCAGGGCTCCATCACACCAACATAATATAGCCAGGGCTCCATCACACCAACATAATATAGCCATCACATCACACCAACATAATATAGCCAGGGCTCCATCACACCAACATAATATAGCCAGGGGCTCCATCACACCAACATAATATAGCCAGGGCTCACTCCATCACACCAACATAATATAGCCAGGGGCTCCATCACACCAACATAATATAGCCAGGGGCTCCATCACACCAACATAATATAGCCAGGGCTCCATCACACCAACATAATATAGCCAGGGCTCCATCACACCAACATAATATAGCCAGGGGCTCCATCACACCAACATAATATAGCCAGGGCTCCACACTCCATCACACCAACATAATATAGCCAGGGGCTCCATCACACCAACATAATATAGCCAGGGGCTCCATCACACCAACATAATATAGCCAGGGGCTCACTCCATCACACCAACATAATATAGCCAGGGTCTCCATCACACCAACATAATATAGCCAGGGGCTCCATCACACCAACATAATATAGCCAGGGGCTCCATCACACCAACATAATATAGCCAGGGGCTCCATCACACCAACATAATATAGCCAGGGGCTCCATCACACCAACATAATATAGCCAGGGGCTCCATCACACCAACATAATATAGCCAGGGGCTCCATCACACCAACATAATATAGCCAGGGGCACACTCCATCACACCAACATAATATAGCCAGGGGCTCCATCACACCAACATAATATAGCCAGGGGCTCTATCACACCAACATAATATAGCCAGGGGCTCCATCACACCAACATAATATAGCCAGGGGCTCCATCACACCAACATAATATAGCCAGGGGCTCCATCACACCAACATAATATAGCCAGGGGCTCCATCACACCAACATAATATAGCCAGGGGCTCACTCCAACACACCAACATAATATAGCCAGGGGCTCCATCACACCAACATAATATAGCCAGGGGCTCCATCACACCAACATAATATAGCCAGGGGCTCCATCACACCAACATAATATAGCCAGGGGCTCCATCACACCAACATAATATAGCCAGGGGCTCCATCACACCAACATAATATAGCCAGGGGCTCCATCACACCAACATAATATAGCCAGGGCCACACTCCATCACACCAACATAATATAGCCAGGGGCTCCATCACACCAACATAATATAGCCAGGGGCTCCATCACACCAACATAATATAGCCAGGGCCACACTCCATCACACCAACATAATATAGCCAGGGGCTCCATCACACCAACATAATATAGCCAGGGGCTCCATCACACCAACATAATATAGCCAGGGGCTCACTCCATCACACCAACATAATATAGCCAGGGGCTCCATCACACCAACATAATATAGCCAGGGGCTTCATCACACCAACATAATATAGCCAGGGGCTCCATCACACCAACATAATATAGCCAGGGGCTCGATCACACCAACATAATATAGCCAGGGGCTCCATCACACCAACATAATATAGCCAGGGGCTCTATCACACCAACATAATATAGCCAGGGGCTCCATCACACCAACATAATATAGCCAGGGCCACACTCCATCACACCAACATAATATAGCCATCACACCAACATAATATAGCCAGGGGCTCCATCACACCAACATAATATAGCCAGGGGCTCCATCACACCAACATAATATAGCCAGGGGCTCCATCACACCAACATAATATAGCCAGGGGCTCCATCACACCAACATAATATAGCCAGGGGCTCCATCACACCAACATAATATAGCCAGGGGCTCCATCACACCAACATAATATAGCCAGGGGCTCACTCCATCACACCAACATAATATAGCCAGGGGCTCCATCACACCAACATAATATAGCCAGGGGCTCTATCACACCAACATAATATAGCCAGGGGCTCCATCACACCAACATAATATAGCCAGGGCCACACTCCATCACACCAACATAATATAGCCATCACACCAACATAATATAGCCAGGGGCTCCATCACACCAACATAATATAGCCAGGGGCTCCATCACACCAACATAATATAGCCAGGGGCTCCATCACACCAACATACTATAGCTAGGGGCTCACTCCATCACACCAACATAATATAGCCAGGGGCTCCATCACACCAACATAATATAGCCAGGGGCTCCATCACACCAACATAATATAGCCAGGGGCTCACTCCATCACACCAACATAATATAGCCAGGGGCTCCATCACACCAACATAATATAGCCAGGGGCTCCATCACACCAACATAATATAGCCAGGGGCTCACTCCATCACACCAACATAATATAGCCAGGGCCACACTCCATCACACCAACATAATATAGCCAGGGGCTCCATCACACCAACATAATATAGCCAGGGGCTCCATCACACCAACATAATATAGCCAGGGGCTCACTCCATCACACCAACATAATATAGCCAGGGGCTCACTCCATCACACCAACATAATATAGCCAGGGGCTCACTCCATCACACCAACATAATATAGCCAGGGGCTCACTCCATCACACCAACATAATATAGCCAGGGCTCCATCACACCAACATAATATAGCCAGGGGCTCCATCACACCAACATAATATAGCCAGGGGCTCACTCCATCACACCAACATAATATAGCCAGGGGCTCCATCACACCAACATAATATAGCCAGGGGCTCCATCACACCAACATAATATAGCCAGGGGCTCCATCACACCAACATAATATAGCCAGGGGCACACTCCATCACACCAACATAATATAGCCAGGGGCTCCATCACACCAACATAATATAGCCAGGGGCTCACTCCATCACACCAACATAATATAGCCAGGGGCTCCATCACACCAACATAATATAGCCAGGGGCTCCATCACACCAACATAATATAGCCAGGGGCTCCATCACACCAACATAATATAGCCAGGGGCTCCATCACATCAACATAATATAGCCAGGGGCTCCATCACACCAACATAATATAGCCGGGGGCTCCATCACACCAACATAATATAGCCAGGGCCACACTCCATCACACCAACATAATATAGCCATCACACCAACATAATATAGCCAGGGGCTCCATCACACCAACATAATATAGCCAGGGACTCCATCACACCAACATAATATAGCCAGGGGCTCACTCCATCACACCAACATAATATAGCCAGGGGCTCCATCACACCAACATAATATAGCCAGGGGCACACTCCATCACACCAACATAATATAGCCAGGGGCTCACTCCATCACACCAACATAATATAGCCAGGGGCTCCATCACACCAACATAATATAGCCAGGGGCTCACTCCATCACACCAACATAATATAGCCAGGGGCTCCATCACACCAACATAATATAGCCAGGGGCTCCATCACACCAACATAATATAGCCAGGGGCTCCATCACATCAACATAATATAGCCAGGGGCTCCATCACACCAACATAATATAGCAATCACACCAACATAATATAGCCATCACACCAACATAATATAGCCATCACACCAACATAATATAGCCAGGGGCTCCATCACACCAACATAATATAGCCAGGGGCTCCATCACACCAACATAATATAGCCAGGGGCTCCATCACACCAACATAATATAGCCAGGGACTCCATCACACCAACATAATATAGCCAGGGGCTCACTCCATCACACCAACATAATATAGCCAGGGGCTCCATCACACCAACATAATATAGCCAGGGGCTCCATCACACCAACATAATATAGCCAGGGGCTCACTCCATCACACCAACATAATATAGCCAGGGGCTCACTCCATCACACCAACATAATATAGCCAGGGGCACACTCCATCACACCAACATAATATAGCCAGGGGCTCACTCCATCACACCAACATAATATAGCCAGGGGCTCACTCCATCACACCAACATAATATAGCCAGGGGCTCCATCACACCAACATAATATAGCCAGGGGCTCCATCACACCAACATAATATAGCCAGGGGCTCACTCCATCACACCAACATAATATAGCCAGGGGCTCCATCACACCAACATAATATAGCCAGGGGCTCCATCACACCAACATAATATAGCCAGGGGCTCCATCACACCAACATAATATAGCCAGGGGCACACTCCATCACACCAACATAATATAGCCAGGGGCTCCATCACACCAACATAATATAGCCAGGGGCTCTATCACACCAACATAATATAGCCAGGGGCACACTCCATCACACCAACATAATATAGCCAGGGGCTCCATCACACCAACATAATATAGCCAGGGGCTCTATCACACCAACATAATATAGCCAGGGGCTCCATCACACCAACATAATATAGCCATCACACCAACATAATATAACCAGGGGCTCCATCACACCAACATAATATAGCCATCACACCAACATAATATAGCCAGGGGCTCCATCACACCTACATAATATAGCCAGGGCCACACTCCATCACACCAACATAATATAGCCAGGGGCTCCATCACACCAACATAATATAGCCAGGGCCACACTCCATCACACCAACATAATATAGCCAGGGGCTCACTCCATCACACCAACATAATATAGCCAGGGGCTCTATCACACCAACATAATATAGCCAGGGGCTCCATCACACCAACATAATATAGCCAGGGGCACACTCCATCACACCAACATAATATAGCCAGGGGCTCCATCACACCAACATAATATAGCCAGGGGCTCCATCACACCAACATAATATAGCCAGGGGCTCACTCCATCACACCAACATAATATAGCCAGGGGCTCACTCCATCACACCAACATAATATAGCCAGGGGCTCCATCACACCAACATAATATAGCCAGGGGCTCCATCACACCAACATAATATAGCCAGGGGCACACTCCATCACACCAACATAATATAGCCAGGGGCACACTCCATCACACCAACATAATATAGCCAGGGCCACACTCCATCACACCAACATAATATAGCCAGGGGCTCCATCACACCAACATAATATAGCCAGGGGCACACTCCATCACACCAACATAATATAGCCAGGGGCTCCATCACACCAACATAATATAGCCAGGGGCTCACTCCATCACACCAACATAATATAGCCAGGGGCTCCATCACACCAACATAATATAGCCAGGGGCTCCATCACACCAACATAATATAGCCAGGGGCACCATCACACCAACATAATATAGCCAGGGGCTCCATCACACCAACATAATATAGCCAGGGGCTCCATCACACCAACATAATATAGCCAGGGGCTCCATCACACCAACATAATTTACCAACAAAACAAAGTGTGTTTAGTGAGTCAACCAGGCAGACCAGTCCACCAGGCAGACCAGTCCACCAGGCAGACCAGTCCACCAGGCAGACCAGTCCACCAGGAAGACCATGGATGTTCTCTTCAATAATGGCGCCGAAGGCTGTCGTTTTACGATCCTGTAACCAATTGTACTCTTCTTTATGTTTTTTCACGTTATTTGTAACTTTGTGGTTGGGGTCTTTAATACAGGGAAACTCTCTCCTATTGGCCGGGGTCTTTAATACAGGGAAACTCTCTCCTATTGGCCGGGGTCTTTAATACAGGGAAACTCTCTCCTATTGGCCGGGGTCTTTAATACAGGGAAACTCTCTCCTATTGGCCGGGGTCTTTAATACAGGGAAACTCTCTCCTAGTGGCCGGGGTCTTTAATACAGGGAAACTCTCTCCTAGTGGCCAGGGTCTTTAATACAGGGAAACTCTCTCCTAGTGGCCAGGGTCTTTAATACAGGGAAACTCTCTCCTATTGGCCGGGGTCTTTAATACAGGGAAACTCTCTCCTAGTGGCCGGGGTCTTTAATACAGGGAAACTCTCTCCTAGTGGCCGGGGTCTTTAATACAGGGAAACTCTCTCCTAGTGGCCGGGGTCTTTAATACAGGAAACTCTCTCCTAGTGGCCGGGGTCTTTAATACAGGAAACTCTCTCCTAGTGGTCGGGGTCTTTAATACAGGGAAACTCTCTCCTATTGGCCGGGTCTTTAATACAGGGAAACTCTCTCCTATTGGCCGGGGTCTTTAATACAGGGAAACTCTCTCCTAGTGGCCGGGGTCTTTAATACAGGGAAACTCTCTCCTAGTGGCCGGGGTCTTTAATACAGGGAAACTCTCTCCTATTGGTCGGGGTCTTTAATACAGGGAAACTCTCTCCTATTGGCCGGGGTCTTTAATACAGGGAAACTCTCTCCTAGTGGCTGGGGTCTTTAATACAGGGAAACTCTCTCCTAGTGGCCGGGGTCTTTAATACAGGGAAACTCTCTCCTAGTGGTCGGGGTCTTTAATACAGGGAAACTCTCTCCTAGTGGTCGGGGTCTTTAATACAGGGAAACTCTCTCCTAGTGGTCGGGGTCTTTAATACAGGGAAACTCTCCTAGTGGTCGGGGTCTTTAATACAGGGAAACTCTCTCCTAGTGGTCGGGGTCTTTAATAAAGGGAAACTCAAGCCCATTTGACCTAATATCTACCAGCATGTTAAATGTGCAACCAGACGAAAAAAAACTCTAGACCCTCTTCACTCCACACAGAGATACGTACAAAGCTCTCCCTCACCCTCCATTTGGCAAATCTGACCATAATTCTGTCCTCCTATTCCTGCTTACAAGTAAAAGGGGAGAATGCAAAAGAACCACCTATGTGAGAATGCCATTCATTGACTACAGCTCAGCGTGCAACACTATAGTGACCTCAAAGGTCATCACTAAGCTAAGGATCCTGGGACTAAACACCTCCTTCTGCAACTGGATCCTGGACTTCCTGACGGGCCGCCCCCAGGTGGTAAGGGTAGGTAACAACACATCCACCACGCTGATCCTCAACACAGGGGCTCCTCAGGGGTGTGTGCTCAGTCCCCTCCTGTACTCTCTGTTCACTCATGACTGCATGGCCAGGCACGACTCCAACACCATCATTAACTTTGCCGATGACACAACAGTGGGGGCCTGATCACCGACAATGATGAGACAGCCTATAGGGAGGAGGTCGGAGTCCTGGCCGTGTGGTGCCAAGACAACAACCTCTCCATCAGCTGGATCAAGACAAAGGAGATGATTGTGGACTCCACATCACCAACAAACTAACATAGTCCAAGCACACCAAGACAGCTGTGAAGAGGGCACTATAAAACCTATTCTCCCTCAGGAGACTGAAAAGATTTGGCATGGGTCCTCAGATCCTCAAAGATTCTACAGCTGCACCATCGAGAGCATCCTGACTGGTTGCATCACAGCCTGTTATGGCAACTGCTCGGCCTCCGACTGCAAGGTGCTACAGAGGGTAGTGAGTACAGCCCAGTACATCACTGGGGCCAAGCTTCCTGCCATCCAGGACCTCTATACCAGGTGGTGTCAGAGGAAGGCCCTAACAACTCCAGCCACCCTAGTCATAGACTATTCTCTCTGCTACCACACGGCAAGCAGCAGGGCTGGTTGTAGCATGAGTTTTTTTCCATGCTGGTCATCTAGCTAGCACCATTATATACTGTAAACACATACAACAGCTAGCACCATTATATACTGTAAACACATACAACAGCTAGCACCATTATATACTGTAAACATGTACAACAGCTAGCGATATTTAGACCACAATGCAGCTAGAGCGCACTAGACATTCTATATTATATTACAACATCAGTCTAACTGAATATGAGCGTTGTGTTGGTTGAATGTTCCAGGCAGGTTCCAGAATGTTCCAGGCAGGTTCCAGAATGTTCCTCAGCTGGTGAACATCTTCTTTTGTTGAGTAATGGCAGCTGGTTTAGCCAGCTTTGGCTCTGTGGCGATATTTCCAGGGACGTTGGGTTTGGTGGGGCTGTGACACTGGCTGCTTGTCTGGTGCTTTCTGCCCTCCACAGCCAGGTGGACAAGCCTCTTGTTCCATTTATTCACCACCCACCACTTCAATGTCTTGCAGAAGACTTATTTGTACTGCAGGTCACCTGGAAAAAGGGAACACATAGACTGGCATGTGTTTTCTGACTCTCGGGGTCAATGGGGCTTTGAGATGGGCTGTTAGCAAAGATGTGAACAGTTTGAGGGGGGCTTGACTTGTTGACAGTTTAATCGTGTATTGTTGTGTATGAGCACCTACAGTGGTGCTGTTGAGTAGACAAGCACTGCCAACAGTAGAGTGAATAGGTTAGAAGAGTCTACTAACAGCCATGCTAAAGAACTGACTACAAGAGAGTTAATAGGTTCGAAGAGTCTACTAACAGCCATGCTAAAGAACTGACTACAATAGAGTGAATAGGTTCGAAGAGTCTACTAACAGCCATGCTAAAGAACTGACTACAATAGAGTGAATAGGTTCGAAGAGTCTACTAACAGCCATGCTAAAGAACTGACTACAATAGAGTGAATAGGTTCGAAGAGTCTACTAACAGCCATGCTAAAGAACTGACTACAAGAGAGTGAATAGGTTAGAGGAGTCTACTAACAGCCATGCTAAAGAACTGACTACAATAGAGTGAATAGGTTCGAAGAGTCTACTAACAGCCATGCTAAAGAACTGACTACAAGAGAGTGAATAGGTTAGAGGAGCACTTGTCTTGTAGACAGTTTAGTGTCATGCTAACCTACACACACAATACCCACCTCCAACAGACACCAGTCAGTCACACCATCCCCTTGTTACTAATATATTTAGACTTCAAGCCTTGCATGAACAATCAATTAAAAGCCTCCATAATACATATAACTACAGTAGAAGCCTACTTGTAAAGACACCAACTTCGGCAACTAGTTTACTGTATGCCAAGCTCCAGTGTGTTTATTTGCTCATCGTGGAAAGATTGGGTAGATTTTAGTAAGATTTAGAAGGTGCCTTCCACTTGTTTCTGGTGCTGAGTTTGACGTTAATGGGATCGGACTCTAAACTCTCCAGGACAGCGGAGTCAATCACCACCTTCCGGAGACACCTGAAACCCCACCTCTTTAAGGAATACCTAGGATAGGATAAAGTAATCCTTCTCCCCCTCCCCCCCCCCCCCCCCCTTAAAAGACCTAGATGCACTATTCTCAAATGGATTGAACTCATTGATCAACACATAATATCCCATAATGACAAAGTGAAAACAAGTTTTCAGGAATTTTTGCTAATTAAATTAAAATTAAAAACAGAAATACCTTATTTACATAAGTATTCAGACCCTTTCTTATGAGATGCAAAAATGAGCTCAGGTGTATCCTGTTTCCATTGATCATCCTTGATATGTTCCTACAACTTGATTGGAGTCCACCTGTGGTAAATTAAATTGATTGGACATGATTTGGAAAGGCACACACCTGTCTATATAAGGTCCCACAGTTGACAGTGCATGTCAGAGCAAAAACCAAGCCATGAGGTCAAGGGATTATGAGACAGGATTATGTCGAGAGACAGATCTGGGGAAGGGTACCAAAACATTTCCCGCAGCATTGAAGGTCCCCAAGAACACAGTGGCCTCCATTATTCTTAAATGGAAGAAGTTTGGAACCACCAAGACTCTTCCTAGAGCTGGCCATCAGGCAAAACTAAGCAATCGGGGGAGAAGGGCCTTGGTCAGGGAGGTGACCAAGAACCCCGATGGTCACTCTGACAGAGCTCCAGAGTTCCTCTGTGTAGATAGGAGAACCTTCTAGAAGGACAAACATCTCTGCCGCACTCCACCAATCAGGCCTTTATGGTATAGGGGCCAGACGGAAGCCACTCCTCAGTAAAAGGTACATGACAGCCCGCTTAGAGTTTGCCAAAGGTCACCTAAAGGACTCTCAGACTATGAGAAACAAGCTTCTCTGTTCTGATAAAACCAAGATTGAACTCTTTGGCCTGAATGTCAAGCGTCGGGTCTTGAGGAAACCTGGCACCATCCCTACGGTGAAGCATGGTGGTGGCACCATCCCTACGGTGAAGCATGGTGGTGGCAGCATCCCTACGGTGAAGCATGGTGGTGGCACCATCCCTACGGTGAAGCATGGTGGTGGCAGCATCCCTACGGTGAAGCATGGTGGTGGCACCATCCCTACGGTGAAGCATGGTGGTGGCACCATCCCTACGGTGAAGCATGGTGGTGGCACCATCCCTACGGTGAAGCATGGTGGTGGCAGCATCCCTACGGTGAAGCATGGTGGTGGCAGCTTCCCTATGGTGAAGCATGGTGGTGGCAGCATCCCTATGGTGAAGCATGGTGGTGGCAGCATCCCTACGGTGAAGCATGGTGGTGGCAGCATCCAATATGGTGAAGCATGGTGGTGGCAGCATCCCTACGGAGAAGCATGGTGGTGGCAGCATCCCTATGGTGAAGCATGGTGGTGGCAGCATCCCTACGGTGAAGTATGGTGGTGGCAGCATCCCTATGGTGAAGCATGGTGGTGGCAGCATCCCTATGGTGAAGCATGGTGGTGGCAGCATCCCTATGGTGAAGCATGGTGGTGGCAGCATCCCTACGGTGAAGCATGGTGGTGGCAGCATCCAATATGGTGAAGCATGGTGGTGGCAGCATCCCTACGGTGAAGCATGGTGGTGGCACCATCCCTACGGTGAAGCATGGTGGTGGCAGCATCCCCTACGGTGAAGCATGGTGGTGGCACCATGGTGGTGGCAGCATCCCTACGGTGAAGCATGGTGGTGGCAGCATCCCTCACGGTGAAGCATGGTGGTGGCACCATCCTACGGTGAAGCATGGTGGTGGCAGCATCCCTACGGTGAAGCATGGTGGTGGCAGCATCCTATGGTGAAGCATGGTGGTGGCAGCATCCCTACGGTGAAGCATGGTGGTGGCAGCATCCCTACGGTGAAGCATGGTGGTGGCAGCATCCTATGGTGAAGCATGGTGGTGGCAGCATCCCTATGGTGAAGCATGGTGGTGGCAGCATCCCTACGGTGAAGCATGGTGGTGGCAGCATCCCTACGGTGAAGCATGGTGGTGGCAGCATCCCTACGGTGAAGCATGGTGGTGGCAGCATCCCTATGGTGAAGCATGGTGGTGGCACCATCCCTACGGTGAAGCATGGTGGTGGCAGCATCCCTACGGTGAAGCATGGTGGTGGCAGCATCCCTACGGTGAAGCATGGTGGTGGCAGCATCCCTATGGTGAAGCATGGTGGTGGCAGCATTCCTATGGTGAAGCATGATGGTGGCAGCATCCCTATGGTGAAGCATGGTGGTGGCACCATCCCTACGGTGAAGCATGGTGGTGGCAGCATCATGCCGTGGGGATGTATTTCAGCGGCATGGACTGGGAGACTAGTCAGATTCGAGGGAAAGATGAACAGATCAGAGTACAGAGATCCTTGATGAAAACCTGCTCCAGAGCACTCAGGACCTCAGACTGGGGTGAAGGTTCACCTTCCAACAGGACAATGACCCTGAGCACACAGGCAAGACAATGCAGGAGTAGCTTTAGACAAATTTCTGAATGTCCTTGAGTGGCCCAGCCAGAGCCTGGACTTGAACCTGATCATACATCTCTGAAGAGACCTGAAAATAGCTGTGCAGCGACACTCCCCATCCAACCTGACAGAGCTTGAGAGGATCTGCAGAGAAGAATGGGAGAAACTCCCCAAATACAGGTGTGCCAAGTTTGTAGCGTCATACCCCAGACCACAGACTCGAGGCTGTAATCGCTGCCAAAGGGGTTTCAACAATGTACTGAGTAAAGGGTATGAATACTGATGTAAATATTTCCGTTTTTTATTTCAGATTTTTTTATTGTGTGTAAATTGATGAGGGAAGAAAACTATTTACATCAATTTTAGAATAACGTTGTAAAGTATATAACAGTCAAAGGGTCTGAATACTTTACGAATGCACTGTATAGTCACATTAGCCTCTGTGGTGGTTAGTTGGTTTGTTGGCTAGCTAGCTAACGGTTAGCTAATGTAACCTAACAGAGCTAATGTTAGCTTGCAAAGTTACAAATCACAATGCCAGATAGCAGCTCGATAATTTCATTGATATGGAATGTCAAGCCAGCTTATTATGAAAGCTAGCTAGATTTTGGTTTAGATAAATAAATGTTGTTTTCTCGCTAGCTAGTTAGCTAGGTAACGTTAGCTACCCTTAACTCAGCTTGACCTCTTTTCTGCTGCACTGATGTAGGCAGATGCTCCTCTTTGAAGTGAAGGGGAAAATCGATGGAGTAGCATCACTTTTCAACTTTCGACGACATGGTAACTCCATCAGTTCCCTTTTGAAATCCTCTGTCTGAAAGGACTGGCTGGAAACACAGACATTTTTATATTTTTTACACTTCGATGGGGTGGTCCTCCATGTCGTGAAATCGCTAAGAATTCTGAATATTGTAGTTTGCTTACAACCAGGAAATGTAGTTGGCTTGTTTCTACCGGTGAGATGCAGATTTAATTTCCTATATAAACTCTTTATAATTACTATTAAAAAAAACGAAGACATTTACTACTGATTTTGTCTATTCAAAATCACTATTGACTACCGTGTCACTACTAGACTAGTGAACATGTTATTTCCTCAAGTTTCTAACTGTAGTTATATAATCAAACGAGAAATAATAAGCTAATACAAGCTTTAATTGCATGTTTTATTTTATTGTTATTACATATTCAATTACATATGTATACTTCTTTGTTAAACCCGTTGCCATAATATGGACTTGGTCTTTTACCAATTAGGGCTATCTTCTGGAAAGGAAAGATATTCCACAAATGTACTTTTAACAAGACACTCCTGTTCATTGAAATGCATTCCAGGTGACTAAACTCATGAAGCTGGTTGAGAGAATGCCAAGAATGTGCAAAGCTGTCATCAAGGCAAAGGGTGGCTACTTTGAAGAATCTAAAATATATTTTGATTTGTTTAGCACTTTTTTTGGTTACTACATGACTCCATATGTGTTGTTTCCTAGTTTTGATGTCTTCACTATTATTCTACAATGTATAAAATAGTAAAAATAAAGAAAAATCCTTGAATGAGTAAGTGTTTCCAAACTTTTGACTGGTACTGTGTGTATATATATATGTATATATATGTGTGTGTTTGTACACATATTTAACCCCTTTTTGGGGTAGGCACATAACTACCTTCATACTTCCGTTCGTTTTTTAAACCGGTACTGGTTACCTTCAGACGAGTCCTGTGACACTTGTGGGGATCGTAGAGCAAAACAGAAACCACCATCGTGTTTGTGAGATTCTAGTCTTCCCATGGAATGGTCAACAGTTTGTCAAACCGTTCAGACACTACAGACATTTTTGTGAGAAGACTGATTTTCGGGATGTCTCCTGGTCTGACAGACACCCCTCTAACTCTGCCACCTTTCACCACAGATGGGATGTCTCCTGGTCTGACAGACACCCCTCTAACTCTGCCACCTTTCACCACAGATGCGGAAGTGTGAGAAACGCCCCCAGATATCTCGATCTTAAACTGACAGATATTGATGTGGATTCGTTTATTATCTTACTTAGATTGACACACCACTGTACCAATCGACTCTTGGGGACCAAAACAGGTCTACAATAGATACAAATGCATAATATGTTACCCCGGTCTCCTCTTACTAATAGTGTAGCAAGCAACTTTCACACTATTTCCCCCACTCTTCCCTACCAAGGAAATTCCGACAAGACAAAGTTTGAGGATGCTGAATGAAACTAAAGGCCAGCAATGTTTTCAGTAAAGTAGGAAGGCCATGTTTCCATAGGCGATAGGAAATGAATGTGTCATGAAAGGAGTGTAGATATTTGACCTGGCGAAGCGGTTTTATACACTGACTGAATGGGAGATGTTCAAATGTGTACAGTATATAACAATAAAAATATATTTTTTTTTTATCCACTGGTCTCTGGAAGTTATTAGGAGTCCTCATTGTCCGACACCAAGACACTCAATATGTGGTCTGGAGACCGGACTGGATTTACCACAACACTGTATTCAAGGACCAGCTGTGATGGAACACAGGCAGTTCTGAGAAGACTGATTTGACAGAGGCAGACTTTTCTAAACCACAAACTGTCCACTATCCAGGGTAGTAGCAGGCTACTGGGTGAAGTCTGGCAACCACAGAAACACAGAACAGACATGGAACAGGAACCTTCTATCTCCACGGGAACAGAGCCTCAAGGCCTTCTGGGTTCTAACTCTCTCTGATACATCCTGGTCCCCTGCAGCTCTGTAGTTTCCTCTCCTCTCATAGATTTACAGCCTCTCAACAGGTAACTAACGGCCAGTGTTGGAGAGTAGAGAACTACATGTAGTTCAACTAGAAATTTAACTATATTTTGCAGTAGCTCAACCTGGTCTCAGAGACAAATGTATTATATTTGACTAAAATCCATGCCACTCCATTTAGTATGATATGTTACTTTAAGTTAGGTTACATTACATTGGCCTATGTAAAACTGGGACACTCAAACTATTATGGTATGTTACTTTGGTATGTTACGTTTGGTATGTTACTTTGGTATGTTACTTTGGTATGTTACTTTGGTATGTATTGCCTGGCATGCCTAACCCTAACCCAAAGGTTGCGAGTTTGAATCTCATCATTTTTGCTAATTAGCAATTGCTTACTACGTTTTACATACTTTGCAAGTACTTAGCATGTTAGCTAACCATTCCCCTAACCCTTTAACTAACTCCTGACTCTAACCTTAACCCTTTAACTAACCCTTTAACTAACTCCTAACTCTAACCTTAACCTTAACCTGAACTCTTTAACCTAACTCCTAACCCTAAAACTAACCCTAACTCTTTAACCTAACTCCTAACTCTTTAACTAACTCCTAACCCTAACCCTTTAACTAACTCCTAACTCTAACCCTTTAACTAACTCCTAACCCTAACCCTTTAACTAACTCCTAACTCTAACCCTTTAACTAACTCCTAACCCTAACTCTAACCCTTTAACTAACTCCTAACCCTAACCCTTTAACTAACCCTAAACCTTTAACTAACTCCTAACCCTAAAACTAACTCCTAACCCTAACTCTAACCCTTTAACTAACTCCTAACCCTAACTCTAACCCTTTAACTAACTCCTAACTCTAACCCTTTAACTAACTCCTAACCCTCACCTTAACCCTAACCCTTTAACTAACTCCTAACCCTAACTCTAACCCTTTAACTAACACCTAACTCTAACCCTTTAACTAACTCCTAACTCCTAACCCTAACCCTTTAACTAACTCCTAACTCTAACCCTAAACTAACTCCTAACCCTAACTCTAACCCTAATCTAACTCCTAACCCTAACTCTAACCCTTTAACTAACTCCTAACCCTAACTCTAACCCTTTAACCAACCCCTAACTCTAACCCGAATCTAACTCCTAACCCTAACTCTAACCCTTTAACTAACTCCTAACCCTAAAACTAACTCCTAACCCTAATCCTTTAACTAACTCCTAACTCTAACCCTAATCTAACTCCTAACCCTAACTCTAACCCTTTAACTAACTCCTAACCCTTTAACTAACTCCTAACTCTAACCCTTTAACCTAACTCTAACCTTAATCCTAACCCTAATCCTTTAACTAACTCCTAACCCTAACCCTAACTCTAACCCTTTAACCTAACTCTAACCTTAATCCTAACCCTTTAACTAACTCCTAACTCTAACCCTTTAACCTAACTCTAACCTTAATCCTAACCCTTTAACTAACTCCTAACCCTAACTCTAACCCTTTAACCAACCCCTAACTCTAACCCGAATCTAACTCCTAACCCTAACTCTAACCCTTTAACTAACTCCTAACCCTAAAACTAACTCCTAACCCTAATCCTTTAACTAACTCCTAACTCTAACCCTAACTCTAACCCTTTAACTAACTCCTAACCCTAACTCTAACCCTTTAACTAACTCCTAACCCTTTAACTAACTCCTAACCCTTTAACTAACTCCTAACCCTTTAACTAACTCCTAACCCTAACCCTTTAACTAACTCCTAACCCTAACCCTTTAACTAACTCCTAACTCTAACCCTTTAACCTAACTCTAACCTTAATCCTTTAACTAACTCCTAACTCTAACCCTTTAACCTAACTCCTAACTCTAACCCTTTAACCTAACTCTAACCTTAACCCTAACCTTAACCCTAACCCTAACTCCTAACTCTAACCCTTTAACTAACTCCTAACCCTTTAACTAACTCCTAACCCTAACCCTTTAACTAACTCCTAACCCTTTAACTAACTCCTAACCCTTTAACTAACTCCTAACTCTAACCCTTTAACCTAACTCCTAACCCTTTAACCTAACTCTAACCCTTTAACTAACTCCTAACTCCTAACCCTTTAACTAACTCCTAACTCTAACCCTTTAACCTAACTCCTAACCCTTTAACTAACTCCTAACTCTAACCCTTTAACTAACTCCTAACTCTAACCCTTTAACTAACTCCTAACTCTAACCCTTTAACTAACTCCTAACTCTAACCCTTTAACTAACTCCTAACTCCTAACCCTTTAACTAACTCCTAACTCCTAACCCTTTAACTAACTCCTAACTCCTAACTCTAACCCTTTAACTAACTCCTAACCCTTTAACTAACTCCTAACTCTAACCCTTTAACTAACTCCTAACTCTAACCCTTTAACTAACTCCTAACCCTTTAACTAACTCCTAACTCTAACCCTTTAACCTAACTCTAACCTTAATCCTAACCCTTTACCTAATTCTTAACTCTAACCTTAACCCCCAACCTATTATTCTAAAGCAGTCAAAGTTAATATTTTCATACTGAATTATCAAGACGTAGGATACTATACATCCTACAATTCATACTATATTTTACGACCGCCTACTGGTAGGCCAATGTAATGTAAATAAACGTAACATATCGTACTAAATGGAGTGGCACAGTTTTTTTAGTAAATATACATTCTGCTCTGAGACCAGGTTGTGTATCTTGGTAGTAGTTGAACCTGATTCAATTCATGGTAGTGTTCTCAGCAGATGTTATGCCATTGTAGCAGTGTAGCTAACTACTGGAACTATGCAGAACTTAAAACATATGGTTGAAGTAGGCAATCATTTCCTTTCCTTGTCGGCATCAGACCTAATTAATTCTCATGTTGTGTGTGTGTTTAATAGGCTTCGTTCCACATTCTGTTAACGTAATGAGTAACTTTAGTTCAGTGAAATATATTTTTCTTAAAGGGTAGCTTTAGTGTATTTGAACTTCTTCCAAAGTGAAGTAATTGGTAGCTTGGTAAAGTCTATTTTCAGAGTAGCTTCCCCAACACTGGGCCCTGTGCATCTCTGCTGGCTCTCTAGCTCACAAACTGCTCTTTGTTCACCTGGTTAACCTAACTCCTTGCTCCGGCCAAACTCTACACCACGCCCACATACACCACGCCCACATACACCACGCCCACATACACCACGCCCACAGACATTAGTTTCTTCTCCGCAATGAGTCTGGATCTGTGTACCTCTCCCCAACAATATCTAGAACGCAAAAACATTCTAACCATTCTGATTGGTTAGAGAAACGAATGGGTTGTGCAAGAGCCAGGGCTGGGGGGACAAGGGGCTGTATGGCGAGAGGCTGGGGGAGGAGCTGGGGGACAAGGGGCGGTATGGCGAGAGGCTGGGGGAGGAGCTAGGGGGAGGAGCTGGAGGAGGAGCTGGGGGGGACAAGGGGATGTATGGTGTGAGGCTGGGGTGAGGAGCTGGGGGAGGAGCAAGCCTCGCATGGCAGTCAGAGTGAGAGAGAGAGAGAAAGAGAAACAGAGAGAGAAAGCAGAGAGCTTTGGGTTTCAGGACTTTGAAAGTGATATGGGTGAGATGCTTTTTTCAGGCCGGACCCCAAATCTGCTGTTGATGGACAGACCACCCTGCTCTCAGCTCTTATAGCCCTGCGACAGAGGCTCCTCCACTAGCCATTTTCCTATCAGACACCTATACCCTTATCAGACTCCTCTACCCTCCACCAGACTCCACCACCCTCCACCAGACTCCTCTACCCTCCACCAGACTCCTCTACCCTCCACCAGACTCCTCTACCCTCCACCAGACTCCTCTACCCTCCATCAGACTCCTCTCCATCAGACTCCTCTACCCTCCATCAGACTCCTCCCCTCTCCATCAGACTCCTCTACCCTCCATCAGACTCATATACTCTCCATCAGACTCATCTACCCTCTACCAGACTCCTCTACCCTCCATCAGACTCCTCTACCCTCCACCAGACTCCTATACTCTCCATCAGACTCCTCTACCCTCCACCAGACTCCTATATTCTCCATCAGACTCCTCTACCCTCCACCAGACTCCTCCCCATCCGCTGGTTCCCCCTGGCTTCAACCCCCATCAGCTGGTTCCCCCTGGCTTTAACCCCCATCAGCTGGTTCCCCCTGGCTTCAACCCTCCACCAGACTCAACTACCCCATCAGTCTCCTCTACCCTCCATCAGTCTCCTCTACCCTCCATCAGACTCCTCTACCCTCCATCAGACTCCTCTACCCTCCATCAGACTCCTCTACCCTCCATCAGACTCCTCTACCCTCCATCAGTCTCCTCTACCCTCCATCAGTCTCCTCTACCCTCCATCAGTCTCCTCTACCCTCCATCAGTCTCCTCTACCCTCCCGTCAGACTCCTCTACCCTCCATCAGACTCCTCTACCACATCAGACTCCTCTACCCTCCATCAGACTCCTCTACTCTCCACTAGACTCCTCTACCCTCCACTAGACTCCTCTACCCTCCACCAGACTCCTCTACCCTCCACCAGACTCCTCTACCCCATCAGACTCCTCTACCCCATCAGACTCCTCTACTCTCCATCAGACTCCTCTAACCTCCACCAGACTCCTCTACCCTCCACCAGACTCCTCTACCCTCCATCAGACTCCTCTACCCCATCAGACTCCTCTACCCTCCATCAGGCTCCTCTACCTCCCGTCAGACTCCTCTACCCCATCAGACTCCTTTTCCTCCATCAGACTCCTCTACCCCATCAGACTCCTCTAGCCTCCATCAGACTCCTCTAGCCTCCATTAGACTCCTCTACCCTCCATCAGACTCCTCTACCCTCCATCAGACTCCTCTACCCTCCATCAGACTCCTCTACCCCATCAGCTGGTTCCCCCTGGCTACAACCCCCATCAGCTGGTTCCCCCTGGCTTCAACCCCCCATCAGCTGGTTCCCCCTGGCTTAAACCCCCCATCACCTGGTTCATCAGCTGGTGCCTGGAGGAGTGTTGCCCCTGCCTGGAGGAGTGTTGCCCATGGCTGGAGGAGTGTTCCCCTGCTTGGAGGAGTGGTCCCCCTGCCTGGAGTAGTGTTCCCCTGCCTGGAGGAGTGGTCCCCCTGCCTGGAGGAGTGTTGCCCCTGGCTGGAGGAGTGTTGCCCCTGGCTGGAGGAGTGTTCCCCTGCTTGGAGGAGTGGTCCCCCTGCCTGGAGTAGTGTTACCCCTGGCTGGAGGAGTGTTGCCCTGGCTGGAGGAGTGTTCCCCTGGATGGAGGAGTGTTCCCCCTGGCTGGAGGAGTGTTGCCCTGGCTGGAGGAGTGTTCCCCCTGGATGGAGGAGTGTTGCCCCTGGCTGGAGGAGTGTTGCCCCTGGCTGGAGGAGTGTTCCCCCTGGATGGAGGAGTGTTCCTCCTGGCTGGAGGAGTGTTCCCCCTGGATGGAGGAGTGTTCCCCCTGGATGGAGGAGTGTTGCCCCTGGCTGGAGGAGTGTTCCCCCTGGATGGAGGAGTGTTCCCCCTGGATGGAGGAGTGTTCCCCCTGGATGGAGGAGTGTTCCCCCTGGCTGGAGGAGTGTTCCCCCTGGATGGAGGAGTGTTGCCCCTGGCTGGAGGAGTGTTCCCCCTGGATGGAGGAGTGTTGCCCCTGGCTGGAGGAGTGTTCCCCCTGGATGGAGGAGTGTTCCCCCTGGCTGGAGGAGTGTTCCCCTGGATGGAGGAGTATTCCCCTGGTTGGAAGAGTGTTTCCCTGGCTGGAGGAGTGTTCCACCTGGCTGGAGGAGTATTCTCCCTAGCTGGAGGAGTGTTGCCCCTGGCTGGAGGAGTGTTGCCTTGGCTGGAGGAGTGTTCCCCTGGATGGAGGAGTGTTCTCCCTGGATGGAGGAGTGTTCCCCCTGGATGGAGGAGTGTTCCCCCTGGATGGAGGAGTGTTCTCCCTAGCTGGAGGAGTGTTGCCCCTGGCTGGAGGAGTGTTGCCTTGGCTGGAGGAGTGTTCCCCTGGATGGAGGAGTGTTCTCCCTGGATGGAGGAGTGTTCCCCTTGCTGGAGGAGTGTTCCCCCTGGCTGGAGGAGTGTTCCCCCTGGATGGAGGAGTGTTCTCCCTGGATGGAGGAGTGTTCCCCCTGGATGGAAGAGTGTTCCCCCTGGATGGAGGAGTGTTCCCCCTGGATGGAGGAGTGTTCCCCCTGGATGGAGGAGTGTTCCCCCTGGATGGAGGAGTGTTCCCCCTGGATGGAGGAGTGGTCCCCTGGCTGGAGGAGTGTTCCCCCTGGATGGAGGAGTGGTCCCCTGGCTGGAGGACTGTTCCCCCTGGATGGAGGAGTGTGCCCCCCAACTGTTCCATGTATTTAACTCTTCCAAAGTAGCCCTGAACTGTGTTCAACTTGTCAACTAATTATCACGGCCAAAACTACAGGTTATAACACCTGAAACACATCGTTAATTAAGGGCTTGATGATTAGCTGACAAGTTGAAGACGGTTCTGGGCTACAACAACATGGTTCCAGAGGAGTGGATTGCGAATCACTGACCTAAAACATGGCTGGGTCTCCAGAAGCTGACAGTATTGGATGTTTATGGTGCTGCAGCCGAGGAAAATATCTGAGAGCATCCCTTTGTTGTGATGACGGCTTCATCTTTATTACATAGAAGATGAGGGAGCCTGGAATATAGAGTTATGGCTATATAGTGACTCTGTGTGTGTGTGTTGTTGAGAGTAAAGGGTCCCGGTGGAGCTCGTGGTTCCAGGGAAGAGAAGGACGCCTCAGGCATTGGTCATCATCAGAGGAGCAGAGGTTTCTCCCTGACAGCAGGCCTGAACATCACTAAAACTGTTACAATGGACTCACGCCTTTCTGTCTCCTCTCCTCCCCTCCGACCCGCTCCTCATCCCTCCTCTCCTCTCCCCTCACATCCTCTCCTCCTCTCCGCTCTTCTCCTCTCATCTCCTCTCCCCTCACATCCTCTCCTACCCTCCTCTCCTCCCCACTCCTCATCTCCTCTCCCCTCACATCCTCTCCTCCCCTCCTCTCCCTCTCCTCCTCTCATCTCCCCCTCTCCCTCCTCTCCTCTCCTCTCATTTCATCTTCCCCTCCCTCCCTCCCTCCCTCCCGTCCGTCCGTCCCTCCCTCCCTCCCTCCCTCCCTCCCTCCCTCCCTCTCCTCTAGCTTCCTCTCTTCTCCCCTCTCCCTCATTCATCTAACTTCATTTTGTCTCCCCTCCTGTCCCACTCCTCCCACCCCTCCCTCCCCTCTAGATGCCTCTCCCCTTTCCTCCCCTCCTATCCTATCCTCTAGCTGCCTCTCCTCTCCTCTCCCCTCCCTCCCTCCCTCCCTCCCTCCCTCCCTCCTATCCTATCCTCTCCCCTCTTCCCCTCACTCCTCTAGCTTCACCTTGTCTCCCCTCCTCTCCTCTACCCTCCCCTCACCCCATGTCCTCTCATCTACTTTCCTCTCCTATCCCCTCCTAACTCTTCCCTCCAATTCCCTCTCTCCTTTCTTTCCATACCCACCCTCTTCCCTCCCTGCCTACCTCCCCTCCTCTCTCCTCCCCCTTCCTTTTTCTGTCCTCTCCCATGCCCTCCCCTCCCTCCCTCCTCTCCTCTCTCGCCTCCCTCCCATCTCCCTCCCCTCCTTTCCGCTCTTCTCCCTTCCCTCCATCCCTACCTCCTCCTCTCTCCAATAACCCTCTCTCCTCTCTCTTCAGCTCAGCATTCAACACCATAGACCCTCCAAAATCATCATCAAGCTGGAGGCCCTGGGTCTCGACCCCGCCCTGTGCAACAGGGTACTGGACTTCCTGACGGGCCGCCCCCAGGTGGTGAAGGTAGGAAACAACATCTCCACATTGCTGACCCTCAACACTGTGGCCCCACAAGGGTGCGTGCTCAGCCCCCTCCTGTACTCCCTGGTCACCCATGACTGCGTGGCCATGCGCATCGCCAACTCAATCATCAAGTTTGCGGACGACACAACAGTGGTAGGCTTGATTACCAACAATGAGACAGCCTACAGGGAGGAGGTGAGGGCCCTCGGAGTGTGGTGTCAGGAAAAATTTTTTTTTATTTTATTTATTTCACCTTTATTTAACCAGGTAGGCTAGTTGAGAACAAGTTCTCATTTGCAACTGCGACCTGGCCAAGATAAAGCATAGCAGTGTGAACAGACAACACAGAGTTACACATGGAGTAAGCAATTAACAAGTCAATAACACAGTAGAAAAAAAAATGGGCAGTCTATATACAATGTGTGCAAAAGGCATGAGGTAGGCGAATAATACAATTTTGCAGATTAACACTGGAGTGATAAATGATCAGATGGTCATGTACAGGTAGAGATATTGGTGTGCAAAAGAGCAGAAAGGTAAATAAATAAATAAAATAAAAAACAGTATAAAAACAGTATGGGGATGAGGTAGGTGAAAATGGGTGGGCTATTTACCAATAGACTATGTACAGCTGCAGCGATCGGTTAGCTGCTCGGATAGCTGATGTTTGAAGTTGGTGAGGGAGATAAAAGTCTCCAACTTCAGCGATTTTAGCAGTTCATTCCAGTCACAGGCAGCAGAGTACTGGAACGAGAGGCGGCCAAATGAGGTGTTGGCTTTAGGGATGATCAGTGAGATACACCTGCTGGAGCGTGTGCTACGGATGGGTGTTGCCATCGTGACCAGTGAACTGAGATAAGGCGGAGTTTTACCTAGCATGGACTTGTAGATGACCTGGAGCCAGTGGGTCTGGCGACGAATATGTAGCGAGGGCCAGCCGACTAGAGCATACAAGTCGCAGTGGTGGGTGGTATAAGGTGCTTTGGTGACAAAACGGATGGCACTATGATAGACTGCATCCAGTTTGCTGAGTAGAGTGTTGGAAGCCATTTTGTAGATGACATCGCCGAAATCGAGGATCGGTAGGATAGTCAGTTTTACTAGGGTAAGCTTGGCGGCGTGAGTGAAGGAGGCTTTGTTGCGGAATAGAAAGCCGACTCTTGATTTGATTTTCGATTGGAGATGTTTGATGTGAGTCTGGAAGGAGAGTTTGCAGTCTAGCCAGACACCTAGGTACTTATAGATGTCCACATATTCAAGGTCGGAACCATCCAGGGTGGTGATGCTAGTCGGGCATGCGGGTGCAGGCAGCGATCGGTTGAAAAGCATGCATTTGGTTTTACTCGCGTTTAAGAGCAGTTGGAGGCCACGGAAGGAGTGCTGTATGGCATTGAAGCTCGTTTGGAGGTTAGATAGCACAGTGTCCAATGACGGGCCGAAAGTATATAGAATGGTGTCGTCTGCGTAGAGGTGGATCAGGGAATCGCCCGCAGCAAGAGCAACATCATTGATATATACAGAGAAAAGAGTCGGCCCGAGAATTGAACCCTGTGGCACCCCATAGAGACTGCCAGAGGACCGGACAGCATGCCCTCCGATTTGACACACTGAACTCTGTCTGCAAAGTAATTGGTGAACCAGGCAAGGCAGTCATCCGAGAAACCGAGGCTATTGAGTCTGCCGATAAGAATATGGTGATTGACAGAGTCGAAAGCCTAGGCGAGGTCGATGAAGACGGCTGCACAGTACTGTCTTTTATCGATGGCGGTTATGATATCGTTTAGTACCTTGAGCGTGGCTGAGGTGCACCCGTGACCGGCTCGGAAACCAGATTGCACAGCGGAGAAGGTACGGTGGGATTCGAGATGGTCAGTGACCTGTTTGTTGACTTGGCTTTCAAGACCTTAGATAGGCAGGGCAGGATGGATATAGGTCTATAGCAGTTTGGGTCCAGGGTGTCTCCCCTTTGAAGAGGGGGATGACTGCGGCAGCTTTCAATCCTTGGGGATCTCAGACGATATGAAAGAGAGGTTGAACAGGCTGGTAATAGGGTTGCGACAATGGCGGCAGATAGTTTCAGAAATAGAGGGTCCAGATTGTCAAGCCCAGCTGATTTGTACGGGTCTAGGTTTTGCAGCTCTTTCAGAACATCTGCTATCTGGATTTGGGTAAAGGAGAACCTGGAGAGGCTTGGGCGAGGAGCTGCGGGGGGCGGAGCTGTTGGCCGAGGTTGGAGTAGCCAGGCGGAAGGCATGGCCAGCCGTTGAGAAGTGCTTATTGAAGCTTTCGATAATCGTGGATTTATCGGTGGAGACCGTGTTACCTAGCCTCAGTGCAGTGGGCAGCTGGGAGGAGGTACTCTTGTTCTCCATGGACTTCACAGTGTCCCAGAACTTTTTGGAGTTGGAGCTACAGGATGCAAACTTCTGCCTGAAGAAGCTGGCCTTAGCTTTCCTGACTGACTGCGTGTATTGGTTCCTGACTTCCCTGAACAGTTGCATATCACGGGGCTATTCGATGCTATTGCAGTCCGCCACAGGATGTTTTTGTGCTGGTCGAGGGCAGTCAGGTCTGGAGTGAACCAAGGGCTGTATCTGTTCTTGGTTCTGCATTTTTGAACGGAGCATGCTTATCTAAAATGGTGAGGAAGTTACTTTTAAAGAATGACCAGGCATCCTCAACTGACGGGATGAGGTCAATGTCCTTCCAGGATACCCGGGCCAGGTCGATTAGAAAGGCCTGCTCACAGAAGTGTTTTAGGGAGCGTTTGACAGTGATGAGGGTGGTCGTTTGACTGCGGCTCCGTGGCGGATACAGGCAATGAGGCAATGATCGCTGAGATCCTGGTTGAAGACAGCGGAGGTGTATTTGGAGGGCCAGTTGGTCAGGATGACGTCTATGAGGGTGCCCTTGTTTACAGAGTTAGGGTTGTACCTGGTGGGTTCCTTGATGATTTGAGTGAGATTGAGGGCATCTAGCTTACATTGTAGGACTGCCGGGTGTTAAGCATATCCCAGTTTAGGTCACCTAACAGAACAAACTCTGAAGCTAGATGGGGGCGATCAATTCACAAATGGTGTCCAGGGCACAGCTGGGAGCTGAGGGTGGCCGGTAGCAGGCGGCAACAGTGAGAGACTTATTTCTGGAGAGGGTAATTTTCAAAATTAGTAGTTCGAACTGTTTGGGTATGGACCTGGAAAGTATGACATTACTTTGCAGGCTATCTCTGCAGTAGACTGCAACTCCGCCCCCTTTGGTAGTTCTATCTTGACGGAAGATGTTATAGTTGGGTATGGAAATCTCTGAATTTTGGTGGCCTTCCTGAGCCAGGATTCAGACACGGCAAGGACATCAGGGTTAGCAGAGTGTGCTAAAGCAGTGAGTAAAACAAACTTAGGGAGGAGGCTTCTGATGTTGACATGCATAAAACCAAGGCTTTTCGATCACAGAAGTCAACAAATGAGGGTACCTGGGGACATGCAGGGCCTGGGTTTACCTCCACATCACCTGCGGAACAGAGAAGGAGTAGTATGAGGGTGCGGCTAAAGGCTATCAAAACTGGTCGCCTAGAGCGTTGGGGGCAGAGGATAAGAGGAGCAGGTTTCTGGGCATGGTAGAATATATTCAGGGCATAATGCACAGACAGGGGTATGGTGGGGTGCGGGTACAGCGGAGGTAAGCCCAGGCACTGGGTGATGATGAGACAGGTTGTATCTCTGGACATGCTGGTTGTAATGGGTGAGGTCACCGCATGTGTGGGAGGTGGGACAAAGGAGGTAACAGGGGTATGCAGAGTGGGTCTAGGGGCTCCATTGTGAACTAAAACAATTATAACTAACCTGAACAACAGTATACAAGGCATATTGACATCTGAGAGAGACATACAGCGAGGCATACAGTAATCACAGGTGTTGAATTTGGAAAGCTGGCTAAAAACAGTAGGCGAGGCTAATCCGCTAGCACAACAAACAGCAGGTAAAATGGCGTTGACTAGGCAACGGGGCCGACAGGTAAGACAAACAAGCAGAAAGGAGTACCGTGATTAATGGACAGTCCAGCGTCGTCAGCTATGTAGCCAAGAGATCAGTGTCCAGGGGCAGCGGTGGATGGGCAGGGGGCTGGCGAGTGATTCAGGTTTTTTTTTTTTTTTTTTTTTTTTTTTTTTTTTTTTTTAACTAACAATGACTAACTAGCTTGTAGCTAGTTAGCTGGTTAGCGTCTGGAGGTTCTTGAGTGTCATA
Organism: Oncorhynchus nerka; assembly: GCF_034236695.1. Taxonomy (NCBI): domain Eukaryota; kingdom Metazoa; phylum Chordata; class Actinopteri; order Salmoniformes; family Salmonidae; genus Oncorhynchus; species Oncorhynchus nerka. The sequence goes on from NC_088400.1 coordinate 1,831,482, forward strand.
AAAATAAAAATAAGAGTAAAAGTAATAGCGATTAGGTATCACATTGGGTGAGGCAGGTTTCCGGAAGGTATAAACAAATTAAAAATCAAAAAGAGATAGAAAGTAAATGGGGTCAGAGAGTGATTGGGACGCGGTGGTACAGACGGTTAGCAGGCCTGTGCTAACAAGCTAACAGTTCGTAGGCCCGAGCTAGACAAGGTAGCAGTTAGCGGACCGGAGCTTGACAAGCTAGCCGTTAGCAGGCCGAATTAGCAAGCAGGGAGATAGCGAGGCTAGAGAGTTAACCTTTGGGGACGTCGCGATGGGGTGAGTCTGTTTATTTATTCCTCTTCATGCGGTGAGCTGGAGATACAGCGATTCAGAAAGCTCGCGGGCCTTGGCCAGCAGATGGATCTTTGGCGATGTCGCAGCGGAGAAGCCTGTTGAAACCCCCTCGGACGATTATGTCGGCGGACCAGTCGTGATGGATCGGCGGGGCTCCGTGTCGGCAGTAGAGGGTCAGTCGAGGGTCCAGGCCAATTGGCAAATTAGGTATTTTTGGACCTCTTCGGGTAGTCGGGAGATGGGTTTAGCTCGAGGCTAGCTCCAGGCTAACTGGTGCTTGCTCTGGGACAGAGACGTTAGCCAGGAGTAGCCACTCGGATTGCAGCTAGCTATTTACGATGATCCGGTATAAAGCTTCAGAGCTTGCGGTAGGAATCCGGAGATGTGGTAGAGAAAAAGCAGTCTGATATGCTTTGGGTAGATGTCGCTGGTGTCCTAGTTAGCGTTGAAGACCGCTAGCAGTGGCTAGCTAGTAGCTAGTTAGCGGCTAGCTTCTGATGAGGGTTCCGATTCTAAAGCATAGAAAAAGCAGATCCGTACCACATTGGGTGATGCGGGTTGCAGGAGAGTATATTCAGCCTGTGGTTGGGAAGTGAGATTAAAATATGTACGAAATATATACGGAAAAAAAGAGGAAAAAAACTATATTTACACTATACAGGACGGGACAAGACAAAACACACGTCCGACTGCTACGCCATCTTGGATCAGATTAATAACCTAACAATAAAATAACCTCACACTCAACATCAACAAAACAAAGGAGATGATCGTGGACTTCAGGAAACAGCAGAGGGAGCAGCCCCCCCATCCACATCGAAGGGACTTGGGTGGAGAAGGTGGAAAGTTTTAAGTTCCTCGGCGTACACATCACGGACAAACTGAATTGGTCCACCCACACAGACAGTGTTGTGAAGAAGGCGCAGCAGCGCCTCTTCAACCTCAGGAGGCTGAAGAAATTTGGCTTGTCACCCAAAACCCTGACAAACCTTTACAGATGCACAATCGAGAGCATCCTGTCGGACTGTATCACCGCCTGGTACGGCAACCGCACCACCAGCAACAGCGGGGCTATCCAGAGGGTAGTGAGGTCTGCACAATGCATCACCGCGGGCAAACTACCTGCCCTCCAGGACACCTACACCACCCGATGTCACAGGAAGGCCAAAAATATAATCAAGGACAACAACCACCCGAGCCACTGTCTGTTCACCCCGCTATCATCCAGAAGCAGAGGTCAGTACAGGTGCATCAAATCAGGGGCCGAGAGACTGAAAAACAGCTTCTATCTCAAGGCCATCACAGCCATCACTAACTCAGAGAGGCTGCTGTCTACATAGAGACTCATATCACTGGCCACTTCAATAAATGGATCACGAGTCACTTTAAACAATGCACTTTAAATAATGTCACTTTAATAATGTTTACATACCCTACATCACTCCTCTCATATGTATATACTGTATTCTACATCCTCTACTGCATCTTGCCGCACAGCCATCGCTCATCCATATATTTACATGTACATATTCTCATTCACCCCTTTAGATTTGTGTGTATAAGGTAGTTGTTGGGGAATTGTTAGATTGCTTGTTAGATATCACTGCATTGTCAGAACTAGAAGCACAAGCATTTCGCTACACTCGCATTAACATCTGCCAACGATGTGTATGTGACCAATAACATCTGCCAACCATGTGACCAATAACATCTGCTAACCATGTGACCAATAACATCTGCTAACCATGTGACCAATAACATCTGCTAACCATGTGACCAATAACATCTGCTAACCATGTGATCAATAACATCTGCCAACCATGTGACCAATAACATCTGCCAACCATGTGATCAATAACATCTGCTAACCATGTGACCAATAACATCTGCTAACCATGTGACCAATAACATCTGCCAACCATGTGACCAATAACATCTGCCAACCATGTGACCAATAACATCTGCTAACCATGTGACCAATAACATCTGCCAACCATGTGACCAATAACATCTGCTAACCATGTGACCAACAACATCTGCTAACCATGTGACCAATAACATCTGCTAACCATGTGACCAATAACATCTGCTAACCATGTGTATGTGACCAATAACATCTGCTAACCATGTGACCAATAACATCTGCTAACCATGTGACCAATAACATCTGCTAACCATGTGACCAATAACATCTGTTAACCACGTGACCAATAACATCTGCTAACCATGTGACCAATAACATCTGCTCCCCATGTGTCTGTGACCAATAACATCTGCCAACCATGTGACCAATAACATCTGCTACCCGTGTCTGTGACCAATAACATCTGCTAACCATGTGACCAATAACATATGCTCCCCATGTGTCTGTGACCAATAACATATGCTAACCATGTGACCAATAACATCTGCTAACCGTGTGACCAATAACATCTGTTAACCACGTGACCAATAACATCTGCTAACCATGTGACCAATAACATCTGCCAACCATGTGTATGTGACCAATAACATCTGCCAACCATGTGACCAATAACATCTGCCAACCATGTGACCAATAACATCTGCCAACCATGTGACCAATAACATCTGCTAACCATGTGACCAATAACATCTGCTAACCATGTGACCAATAACATCTGCTAACCATGTGACCAATAACATCTGCTAACCATGTGACCAATAACATCTGCTAACCATGTGACCAATAACATCTGCTAACCATGTGACCAATAACATCTGTTAACCACGTGACCAATAACATCTGCTAACCATGTGACCAATAACATCTGCTACCCATGTGTCTGTGACCAATAACATCTGCTAACCGTGTGACCAATAACATCTGTTAACCACGTGACCAATAACATCTGCTAACCATGTGACCAATAACATCTGCCAACCATGTGACCAATAACATCTGCCAACCATGTGACCAATAACATCTGCTAACCATGTGACCAATAACATCTGCTAACCATGTGACCAATAACATCTGCTAACCACGTGACCAATAACATCTGCTAACCACGTGACCAATAACATCTGCTAACCATGTGACCAATAACATCTGCTAACCATGTGACCAATAACATCTGCTAACCATGTGACCAATAACATCTGCTAACCATGTGACCAATAACATCTGCTAACCATGTGACCAATAATATCTGCTAACCATGTGACCAATAACGTTTGATTTGATTGGAAGCTCCATGCTTGTTCAGTATGACAGCCACTGGATCAACAGATGCCCTTCAGGGTCATCCTAAACCATGCTTGTAGTTTTGCACAATATGCTATTGATTATATTCAGAACTAACCAACAGGTAAACAGGCACTTTTCTCTCAGGTTGCTCGACGAGGTCTGGGATTGACAGACGGGTCATGAAATACACACCACACACACACAGTCATGATAACCACAAACACAAACTATGGAAGAAAGGTTATTGCTGGTGGATCCTGTGACATATGTTCACCTTTTTATGCACCAAATCCCACATATTAAAGATCTCTATGTGTAACATGTCTTAATCTCTGTCTCGATCACTTCCCTCATTCTGTTCTCTTACTCATCTCCTCTTCCCCCATTCTGTTCTCTTACTCATCTCCTCTTCCCCCATTCTGTTCTCTTACTCATCTCCTCTTCCCCCATTCTGTTCTCTTACTCATCTCCTCTTCCCTCATTCTGTTCTCTTACTCATCTCCTCTTCCCCCATTCTGTTCTCTTACTCATCTCCTCTTCCCCCATTCTGTTCTCTTACTCATCTCCTCTTCCCCCATTCTGTTCTCTTACTCATCTCCTCTTCCCCCATTCTGTTCTCTTACTCATCTCCTCTTCCCGCATTCTGTTCTCTTACTCATCTCCTCTTCCCCCATTCTGTTCTCTTACTCATCTCTTCTTTCACCGTGTCTTCTTTTCTCTCTCCTGTCTCCGCTCTCTCTACCCCTATCCCCAGTCCACATCTGCTAAGCAACAGTTCCACTGTGTTAAGAACAACATGTCTCTCTCAGCCTGGTCTCTCAGCCTGGTCCCTCAGCCTGGTCTCTCAGCCTGGTCCCTCAGCCTGGTCTCTCAGCCTCTCAGCCTGGTCTCTCAGCCTGGTCTCTCAGCCTGGTCTCTCAGCCTGGTCCCTCAGCCTGGTCTCTCAGCCTCTCAGCCTGGTCTCTCAGCCTGGTCCCTCAGCCTGGTCCCTCAGCCTGGTCCCTCAGCCTGGTCCCTCAGCCTGGTCCCTCAGCCTGGTCCCTCAGCCTGGTCTCTCAGCCTGGTCTCTCAGCCTGGTCTCTCAGCCTGGTCCCTCAGCCTGGTCCCTCAGCCTGCTCCCTCAGCCTGGTCTCTCAGCCTGGTCTCTCAGCCTGGTCCCTCAGCCTGGTCCCTCAGCCTGGTCCCTCAGCCTGGTCCCTCAGCCTGGTCCCTCAGCCTGGTCTCTCAGCCTGGTCTCTCAGCCTGGTCTCTCAGCCTGGTCTCTGGTCATACATAAGAGGCTTTGTTGTGCCTTCTTCACCATGCTGTCTGTGTGGGTGGTCCATTTCTGTTTGTCAGTGATGTGTACGGCAAGGAACTTGAAGCTTTCCACCTTCTCCACTGTGGTCCCGTCGATGTAGGTAGGGGAGTGCACCCTTTGCTGTTTCCTGAAGTTCACCATCATCTCCTTTGTTTTGTTGACGTTGAGCGAGAGGTTGTTTTCCAGGCACCACACTCCCAGAGCCCTCACCTCCTCCCTGTAGGCTGTCTCGTCATCTTTGGTAATCAGGCCTACATTTGGGACAGAGGCTCCGTCAGAACACACACAGACCTGCCACAGGCTCACACGACAGTGTGGCTCACGAAATCACTCTCTCTGGGAATTAAATGACCTCTGTAATAAACGATCTGGAATATGTCAGATCTCAGCCCAAGTACTCACTCTGTGTCAACAACAACTTGCATGAGTCAGACAAAAAAAAAGAGAGAGAGGCACGGAAAGACAACGAGAGAGAGAGAGAGAGAGATGGTCAACATGAGCTCCTGATATATTCATATTTCTTTGTTTTTAGAATGAGATAAACGCTCTAATCGAAAAAGACTTCCAGACAAGAAGTGATGAACAACAACTCTATTCATTCAGAATAGAAAAAAAAGTAACTTTGCGCCTCAAGTGAAGAAGTTTTGACTGTAGCTAGGTACACAACAAAGACCTAGCCAGCAGACTAACAAGCTAGCCAGAAGAAACGACCTAGAACAAACCTAGCAAGGGGAGTTAATACAACTACATCAAACGACCAAACTGAGTGAGTCAACCAAAAAGGAGCACGGACTCTAAACATATCTTCTTCTTTTTTTGTGTGTGAAGATTTGTCACTCTTTTTGCTGGTTTTTGAACTAAATTAGAGCTAGCTATCAACAGCAGCAGACGAACAAACGGGTTGCTATGGCAACGGGGCAGGACAGAGCAGCAGAGCCCAGAGGCACCATGTCCCCACTTCCCCTCAGCGCTGAAACCATCCTCTACCCTCCAGAGGCCACATAATGACACAACGAGGAAAGCTTTTAAACAGAAACTACTAAAGGGGAGGCCAGAAACCCTTTTTTGTAGACCACTACAAAAACGGTGACGTGAGTAATCTCATCTTCCTCACTGATCAGCCAAATGCCTGGCGCTCAGCAGTCTGCTCTCACATCCATAAAGAAAGAGGGAATCTGTAATGGGTGGACGCTGAAAGTCAAAGAGACAGACGACCCTAACAGCACCATGATAACAATCAACCTCTACAAGACTGTCATGGTGCAAGGTAACATTAGGCTGTTTGAAACAGACTTTCAGACCAATAAGGAGAGAGCAGAGAGAGAGTAGGACACCACCAGTGACATGCCCTCCCACAAGACAAACTCCACCAGCACCACCCTCACCCCTACTATCCCCACCCAAAAAGGCACATCCTGCACCACCCTCACCCCTACTATCCCCACCCAAAAAGGCACTTCCTGCACCACCCTCACCCCTACTCTTCCCACCCAAAAAGGCACATCCAGCACCACCCTCACCCCTACTATCCCCACCCAAAAGGCACATCCAGCACCACCCTCACCCCTACTATCCCCACCCAAAAGGCACATCCAGCACCACCCTCACCCCTACTCTTCCCACCCAAAAAGGCACATCCAGCACCTCTCTTCCCACCATAGTGGAGGACACACGCCCCAGGAGGAGAGCGACCTGCAGGCTCAGGCCCTCCTCACCACCATGGCTGACATGAGGGATGAGTTCACCAGACTGGAGGGGGAGGTGGTCCTCCTCACCACCATGAGGGATGAGTTCACCAGACTGGAGGGGGAGGTGGTCCTCCTCACCACCATGGCTGACATGAGGGATGAGTTCACCAGACTGGAGGGGGAGGTGGTCCTCCTCACCACCATGGCTGACATGAGGGATGAGTTCACCAGACTGGAGGGGGAGGTGGTCCTCCTCACCACCATGGCTGATATGAGGGATGAGTTCACCAGACTGGAGGAGGCCCTTCTCACCACCATGGCTGTCATGAGGGATGAGTTCACCAGACTGGAGGGGGAGGTGGTCCTCCTCACCACCATGGCTGCCATGAGGGATGAGTTCACCAGACTGGAGGGGGAGGTGGTCCTCCTCACCACCATGAGGGATGAGTTCACCAGACTGGAGGGGGAGGTGGCCCTCCTCACCACCATGAGGGATGAGTTCACCAGACTGGAGGGGGAGGTGGTCCTCCTCACCACCATGGCTGTCATGAGGGATGAGTTCACCAGACTGGAGGGGGAGGTGGTCCTCCTCACCACCATGAGGGATGAGTTCACCAGACTGGAGGGGGAGGTGGTCCTCTTCACCACCATGGCTGTCATGAGGGATGAGTTCACCAGACTGGAGGGGGAGGTGGTCCTCCTCACCACCATGGCTGTCATGAGGGATGAGTTCACCAGACTGGAGGGGGAGGTGGTCCTCCTCACCACCATGGCTGTCATGAGGGATGAGTTCACCAGACTGGAGGGGGAGGTGGCCCTCCTCACCACCATGGCTGTCATGAGGGATGAGTTCACCAGACTGGAGGGGGAGGTGGCCCTCCTCACCACCATGGCTGTCATGAGGGATGAGTTCACCAGACTGGAGGGGGAGGTGGTCTTGCTGAGGGAGAGCGTGAGCAAACAACAACCAGACAACCACACCTTAGAGGAGCTCCTAACCAAGGTGAGGGTTATAGAGCCAGGGTTATAGAGCCAGGGTTATAGAGTCAGGGTTATAGAGTCAGGGTTATAGAGTCAGGGTTATAGAGCCAGGGTTATAGAGCCAGGGTAAGGGTTATAGAGAAAGGGTTATAGAGCCAGGGTCAGGCTTATAAAGCCAGGGTTATAGAGCCAGGGTTATAGAGCCAGGGTTATAGAGCCAGGGTCAGGGTTATGGAGCCAGGGTTATAGAGCCAGGGTTATAGAGCCAGGATCAGGGTTATAGAGTCAGGGTTATAGACCCAGGGTAAGGGTTATAGAGTCAGGGTTATAGAGCCAGGGTCAGGCTTATAGAGTCAGGGTTATAGAGCCAGGGTCAGGCTTATAGAGCCAGGGTTATAGAGCCAGGGTCAGGGTTATAGAGCCAGGGTTATGGAGCCAGGGTTAGAGACAGGGTTATAGAGCCAGGGTTATAGAGCCAGGGTTATAGAACCAGGGTTATAGAGCCAGGGTTATGGAGCCAGGGTTATGGAGCCAGGGTTATAGAGCCAGGGTCAGGGTTATAGAGCCTGGGTTATAGCGCCAGGGTCATAGAGCCAGGGTTATGGAGCCAGGGTTATAGAGCCAGGGTCAGGGTTATAGAGCCTGGGTTATAGAGCCAGGGTTATAGAGTCAGGGTCAGGGTTATAGAGCCAGGGTCAGGGTTATGGAGTCAGGGTCAGGGTTATAGAGCCAGGGTTATAGAGCCAGGGTTATAGAGCCAGGGTCAGGGTTATAGAGCCAGGGTTATAGAGCCAGGGTCAGGGTTATAGAGTCAGGGTCAGGGTTATAGAGCCAGGGTTATAGAGCCAGGGTCAGGGTTATAGAGCCAGGGTTATAGAGCCAGGGTTATAGAGCCAGGGTCAGGGTTATAGAGCCAGGGTTATAGAGCCAGGGTCAGGGTTATAGAGCCAGGGCCAGGGTTATAGAGCCAGGGTTATAGAGTCAGGGTTATAGAGCCAGGGTTATAGAGTCAGGGTTATAGAGCCAGGGTCAGGCTTATAGAGCCAGGGTTATAGAGCCAGGGTCAGGGTTATAGAGCCAGGGTCAGGGTTATAGAGCCAGGATTATGGAGCCAGGGTTAGAGACAGGGTTATAGAGCCAGGGTTATAGAGCCAGGGTTATGGAGCCAGGCTTATAGAGCCAGGGTCAGGGTTATAGAGCCAGGGTTATAGAGCCAGGGATATAGAGTCAGGGTTATAGAGCTACAGTTATAGAGCCAGGGTCAGGCTTAGAGCCAGGGTTATAGGGTCAGGGTCAGGGTTATAGAGCCAGGGTTATAGAGCCAGGGTTATAGAGTCAGGGTTATAGAGTCAGGGTCAGGGTTATAGAGCCAGGGTTATAGAGCCAGTGTTATGGAGTCAGGGTCAGGGTTATAGAGCCAGGGTTATAGTTCCAGGGTCAGGGTCAGGGTTATAGAGCCATTGTTATAGAGCCAGGGTTATAGAGCCAGGGTCAGGGTTATAGATCCAGGGTTATAGAGTCAGGGTTATAGAGGCAGTGTTATAGAGCCAGGGTCAGGGTTATAGAGCCAGGGTTATAGAGCCAGGGTCAGGGTTATAGAGCCAGGGTCAGGGTTATAGAGCCAGGGTTATAGAGTCAGGGTCAGGGTTATAGAGCCAGGGTCAGGGGTATGGAGTCAGGGTCAGGGTTATAGAGCCAGGGTTATAGAGCCAGGGTTATAGAGCCAGGGTCAGGGTTATAGAGCCAGCGTTATAGAGCCAGGGTCAGGGTTATAGAGTCAGGGTCAGGGTTATAGAGCCAGGGTTATAGAGCCAGGGTCAGGGTTATAGAGCCAGGGTTATAGAGCCAGGGTTATAGAGCCAGGATCAGGGTTATAGAGTCAGGGTTATAGAGCCAGGGTTATAGAGCCAGGGTTATAGAGCCAGGGTAAGGGTTATAGAGAAAGGGTTATAGAGCCAGGGTCAGGCTTATAAAGCCAGGGTTATAGAGCCAGGGTTATAGAGCCAGGGTTATAGAGCCAGGGTCAGGGTTATGGAGCCAGGGTTATAGAGCCAGGGTTATAGAGCCAGGATCAGGGTTATAGAGTCAGGGTTATAGACCCAGGGTAAGGGTTATAGAGTCAGGGTTATAGAGCCAGGGTCAGGCTTATAGAGCCAGGGTTATAGAGCAAGGGTCAGGGTTATAGAGCCAGGGTTATGGAGCCAGGGTTAGAGACAGTGTTATAGAGCCAGGGTTATAGAGCCAGGGTTATAGAACCAGGGTTATAGAGCCAGGGTTATGGAGCCAGGGTTAGAGACAGGGTTATAGAGCCAGGGTTATAGAGCCAGGGTTATGGAGCCAGGGTTATAGAGCCAGGGTTATAGAGTCAGGGTCAGGGTTATAGAGCCAGGGTCAGGGTTATGGAGTCAGGGTCAGGGTTATAGAGCCAGGGTTATAGAGCCAGGGTTATAGAGCCAGGGTCAGGGTTATAGAGCCAGGGTTATAGAGCCAGGGTCAGGGTTATAGAGCCAGGGTTATAGAGCCAGGGTCAGGGTTATAGAGCCAGGGTTATAGAGTCAGGGTTATAGAGCCAGGGTTATAGAGTCAGGGTTATAGAGCCAGGGTTATAGAGTCAGGGTTATAGAGTCAGGGTTATAGAGTCAGGGTTATAGAGCCAGGGTTATATAGCCAGGGTCAGGGTTATAGAGCCAGGGTCAGGGTTATAGAGCCAGGGTTATGGAGCCAGGGTTAGAGCCAGGGTTATAGAGCCAGGGTTATAGAGCCAGGGTTATAGAGTCAGGGTTATAGAGTCAGGGTTATAGAGCCAGGGTCAGGCTTATAGAGCCAGGGTTATAGAGCCAGGGTCAGGGTTATAGAGCCAGGGTCAGGGTTATAGAGCCAGGGTTATAGAACCAGGGTTATAGAGCCAGGGTTATGGAGCCAGGGTTAGAGACAGGGTTATAGAGCCAGGGTTATAGAGCCAGGGTTATGGAGCCAGGGTTATAGAGCCAGGGTCAGGGTTATAGAGCCAGGGTTATAGAGCCAGGGATATAGAGTCAGGGTTATAGAGCTAGGGTTATAGAGCCAGGGTCAGGGTTATAGAGCCAGGGTTATAGAGCCAGGGTCAGGGTTATAGAGCCAGGGTTATGGAGCCAGGGTTAGAGACAGGGTTATAGAGCCAGGGTTATAGAGCCAGGGTTATAGAACCAGGGTTATAGAGCCAGGGTTATAGAGCCAGGGTTATGGAGCCAGGGTTATAGAGCCAGGGTCAGGGTTATAGAGCCTGGGTTATAGAGCCAGGATATAGAGTCAGGGTCAGGGTTATAGAGCCAGGGTCAGGGTTATGGAGTCAGGGTCAGGGTTATAGAGCCAGGGTTATAGAGCCAGGGTCAGGGTTATAGAGCCAGGGTTATAGAGCCAGGGTCAGGGTTATAGAGTCAGGGTCAGGGTTATAGAGCCAGGGTTATAGAGCCAGGGTCAGGGTTATAGAGCCAGGGTTATAGAGTCAGGGTTATAGAGCCAGGGTTATAGAGTCAGGGTTATAGAGCCAGGGTTATAGAGTCAGGGTTATAGAGTCAGGGTTATAGAGTCAGGGTTATAGAGCCAGGGTTATAGAGCCAGGGTCAGGGTTATAGAGCCAGGGTCAGGGTTATAGAGCCAGGGTTATAGAGCCATGGTCAGGGTTATAGAGTCAGGGTCAGGGCTATAGAGCCAGGGTTATAGAGCCAGTGTTATGGAGTCAGGGTCAGGGTTATAGAGCCAGGGTTATAGTTCCAGGGTCAGGGTCAGGGTTATAGAGCCATTGTTATAGAGCCAGGGTTATAGAGCCAGGGTCAGGGTTATAGATCCAGGGTTATAGAGTCAGGGTTATAGAGGCAGTGTTATAGAGCCAGGGTCAGGGTTATAGAGCCAGGGTTATAGAGCCAGGGTCAGGGTTATAGAGCCAGGGTCAGGGTTATAGAGCCAGGGTTATAGAGTCAGGGTCAGGGTTATAGAGCCAGGGTCAGGGTTATGGAGTCAGGGTCAGGGTTATAGAGCCAGGGTTATAGAGCCAGGGTTATAGAGCCAGGGTCAGGGTTATAGAGCCAGGGTTATAGAGCCAGGGTCAGGTTATAGAGTCAGGGTCAGGGTTATAGAGCCAGGGTTATAGAGCCAGGGTCAGGGTTATAGAGCCAGGGTTATAGAGCCAGGGTTATAGAGCCAGGATCAGGGTTATAGAGTCAGGGTTATAGAGCCAGGGTTATAGAGCCAGGGTTATAGAGCCAGGGTAGGGGTTATAGAGAAAGGGTTATAGAGCCAGGGTCAGGCTTATAAAGCCAGGGTTATAGAGCCAGGGTTATAGAGCCAGGGTTATAGAGCCAGGGTCAGGGTTATAGAGCCAGGGTCAGGGTTATGGAGCCAGGGTTATAGAGCCAGGGTTATAGAGCCAGGATCAGGGTTATAGAGTCAGGGTTATAGACCCAGGGTAAGGGTTATAGAGTCAGGGTTATAGAGCCAGGGTCAGGCTTATAGAGCCAGGGTTATAGAGCCAGGGTCAGGGTTATAGAGCCAGGGTTATGGAGCCAGGGTTAGAGACAGGGTTATAGAGCCAGGGTTATAGAGCCAGGGTTATAGAACCAGGGTTATAGAACCAGGGTTATAGAGCCAGGGTTATGGAGCCAGGGTTAGAGACAGGGTTATAGAGCCAGGGTTATAGAGCCAGGGTTATGGAGCCAGGGTTATAGAGCCAGGGTCAGGGTTATAGAGCCTGGGTTATAGAGCCAGGGTTATAGAGTCAGGGTCAGGGTTATAGAGCCAGGGTCAGGGTTATGGAGTCAGGGTCAGGGTTATAGAGCCAGGGTTATAGAGCCAGGGTTATAGAGCCAGGGTCAGGGTTATAGAGCCAGGATTATAGAGCCAGGGTCAGGGTTATAGAGCCAGGGTTATAGAGCCAGGGTCAGGGTTATAGAGCCAGGGTTATAGAGTCAGGGTTATAGAGCCAGGGTTATAGAGTCAGGGTTATAGAGCCAGGGTTATAGAGTCAGGGTTATAGAGTCAGGGTTATAGAGTCAGGGTTATAGAGCCAGGGTTATAGAGCCAGGGTCAGGGTTATAGAGCCAGGGTCAGGGTTATAGAGCCAGGGTTATAGAGCCAGGGTCAGGGTTATAGAGTCAGGGTCAGGGCTATAGAGCCAGGGTTATAGAGCCAGTGTTATGGAGTCAGGGTCAGGGTTATAGAGCCAGGGTTATAGTTCCAGGGTCAGGGTCAGGGTTATAGAGCCATTGTTATAGAGCCAGGGTTATAGAGCCAGGGTCAGGGTTATAGATCCAGGGTTATAGAGTCAGGGTTATAGAGGCAGTGTTATAGAGCCAGGGTCAGGGTTATAGAGCCAGGGTTATAGAGCCAGGGTCAGGGTTATAGAGCCAGGGTCAGGGTTATAGAGCCAGGGTTATAGAGTCAGGGTCAGGGTTATAGAGCCAGGGTCAGGGTTATGGAGTCAGGGTCAGGGTTATAGAGCCAGGGTTATAGAGCCAGGGTTATAGAGCCAGGGTCAGGGTTATAGAGCCAGGGTTATAGAGCCAGGGTCAGGGTTATAGAGTCAGGGTCAGGGTTATAGAGCCAGGGTTATAGAGCCAGGGTCAGGGTTATAGAGCCAGGGTTATAGAGCCAGGGTTATAGAGCCAGGATCAGGGTTATAGAGTCAGGGTTATAGAGCCAGGGTTATAGAGCCAGGGTTATAGAGCCAGGGTAGGGGTTATAGAGAAAGGGTTATAGAGCCAGGGTCAGGCTTATAAAGCCAGGGTTATAGAGCCAGGGTTATAGAGCCAGGGTTATAGAGCCAGGGTCAGGGTTATAGAGCCAGGGTCAGGGTTATGGAGCCAGGGTTATAGAGCCAGGGTTATAGAGCCAGGATCAGGGTTATAGAGTCAGGGTTATAGACCCAGGGTAAGGGTTATAGAGTCAGGGTTATAGAGCCAGGGTCAGGCTTATAGAGCCAGGGTTATAGAGCCAGGGTCAGGGTTATAGAGCCAGGGTTATGGAGCCAGGGTTAGAGACAGGGTTATAGAGCCAGGGTTATAGAGCCAGGGTTATAGAACCAGGGTTATAGAGCCAGGGTTATGGAGCCAGGGTTAGAGACAGGGTTATAGAGCCAGGGTTATAGAGCCAGGGTTATGGAGCCAGGGTTATAGAGCCAGGGTCAGGGTTATAGAGCCTGGGTTATAGAGCCAGGGTTATAGAGTCAGGGTCAGGGTTATAGAGCCAGGGTCAGGGTTATGGAGTCAGGGTCAGGGTTATAGAGCCAGGGTTATAGAGCCAGGGTTATAGAGCCAGGGTCAGGGTTATAGAGCCAGGATTATAGAGCCAGGGTCAGGGTTATAGAGCCAGGGTTATAGAGCCAGGGTCAGGGTTATAGAGCCAGGGTTATAGAGTCAGAGTTATAGAGCCAGGGTTATAGAGTCAGGGTTATAGAGCCAGGGTTATAGAGTCAGGGTTATAGAGTCAGGGTTATAGAGTCAGGGTTATAGAGCCAGGGTTATATAGCCAGGGTCAGGGTTATAGAGCCAGGGTCAGGGTTATAGAGCCAGGGTTATGGAGCCAGGGTTAGAGACAGGGTTATAGAGCCAGGGTTATAGAGCCAGGGTTATAGAGTCAGGGTTATAGAGCCAGGGTTATAGAGTCAGGGTTATAGAGTCAGGGTTATAGAGCCAGGGTTATAGAGCCAGGGTCAGGCTTATAGAGCCAGGGTTATAGAGCCAGGGTCAGGGTTATAGAGCCAGGGTTATAGAGCCAGGGTCAGGGTTATAGAGCCAGGGTTATGGAGCCAGGGTTAGAGACAGGGTTATAGAGCCAGGGTTATAGAGCCAGGGTTATAGAACCAGGGTTATAGAGCCAGGGTTATGGAGCCAGGGTTATGGAGCCAGGGTTAGAGACAGGGTTATAGAGCCAGGGTTATAGAGCCAGGGTTATAGAACCAGGGTTATAGAGCCAGGGTTATGGAGCCAGGGTTATAGAGCCAGGGTCAGGGTTATAGAGCCAGGGTTATAGAGCCAGGGATATAGAGTCAGGGTTATAGAGCTAGGGTTATAGAGCCAGGGTCAGGGTTATAGAGCCAGGGTTATAGAGCCAGGGTCAGGGTTATAGAGCCAGGGTTATGGAGCCAGGGTTAGAGACAGGGTTATAGAGCCAGGGTTATAGAGCCAGGGTTATAGAACCAGGGTTATAGAGCCAGGGTTATGGAGCCAGGGTTAGAGACAGGGTTATAGAGCCAGGGTTATAGAGCCAGGGTTATGGAGCCAGGGTTATAGAGCCAGGGTCAGGGTTATAGAGCCTGGGTTATAGAGCCAGGGTTATAGAGTCAGGGTCAGGGTTATAGAGCCAGGGTCAGGGTTATGGAGTCAGGGTCAGGGTTATAGAGCCAGGGTTATAGAGCCAGGGTCAGGGTTATAGAGCCAGGGTTATAGAGCCAGGGTCAGGGTTATAGAGTCAGGGTCAGGGTTATAGAGCCAGGGTTATAGAGCCAGGGTCAGGGTTATAGAGCCAGGGTTATAGAGTCAGGGTTATAGAGCCAGGGTTATAGAGCCAGGGTTATAGAGTCAGGGTTATAGAGCCAGGGTTATAGAGCCAGGGTTATAGAGCCAGGGTTATAGAGCCAGGGTCAGGGTTATAGAGCCAGGGTTATAGAGCCAGGGTTATAGAGTCAGGGTTATAGAGCCAGGGTTATAGAGCCAGGGTTATAGAGCCAGGGTTATAGAGTCAGGGTTATAGAGTCAGGGTTATAGAGCCAGGGTTATAGAGCCAGGGTCAGGGTTATAGAGCCAGGGTCAGGGTTATAGAGCCAGGGTTATGGAGCCAGGGTTAGAGACAGGGTTATAGAGCCAGGGTTATAGAGCCAGGGTTATAGAGTCAGGGTTATAGAGCCAGGGTTATAGAGTCAGGGTTATAGAGTCAGGGTTATAGAGCCAGGGTCAGGCTTATAGAGCCAGGGTTATAGAGCCAGGGTCAGGGTTATAGAGCCAGGGTCAGGGTTATAGAGCCAGGGTTATAGAACCAGGGTTATAGAGCCAGGGTTATGGAGCCAGGGTTAGAGACAGGGTTATAGAGCCAGGGTCAGGGTTATAGAGCCAGGGTTATAGAGCCAGGGATATAGAGTCAGGGTTATAGAGCTAGGGTTATAGAGCCAGGGTCAGGCTTATAGAGCCAGGGTTATAGGGTCAGGGTCAGGGTTATAGAGCCAGGGTTATAGAGCCAGGGTTATAGATTCAGGGTTATAGAGTCAGGGTCAGGGTTATAGAGCCAGGGTTATAGAGCCAGTGTTATGGAGTCAGGGTCAGGGTTATAGAGCCAGGGTTATAGAGCCAGGGTTATAGAGCCAGGGTCAGGGTTATAGAGCCAGCGTTATAGAGCCAGGGTCAGGGTTATAGAGTCAGGGTCAGGGTTATAGAGCCAGGGTTATAGAGCCAGGGTCAGGGTTATAGAGCCAGGGTTATAGAGCCAGGGTTAGAGACAGGGTTATAGAGCCAGGGTTATAGAGCCAGGGTTATAGAACCAGGGTTATAGAGCCAGGGTTATGGAGCCAGGGTTAGAGACAGGGTTATAGAGCCAGGGTTATAGAGCCAGGATCAGGGTTATAGAGTCAGGGTTATAGACCCAGGGTAAGGGTTATAGAGTCAGGGTTATAGAGCCAGGGTCAGGCTTATAGAGCCAGGGTTATAGAGCAAGGGTCAGGGTTATAGAGCCAGGGTTATGGAGCCAGGGTTAGAGACAGGGTTATAGAGCCAGGGTTATAGAGCCAGGGTTATAGAACCAGGGTTATAGAGCCAGGGTTATGGAGCCAGGGTTAGAGACAGGGTTATAGAGCCAGGGTTATAGAGCCAGGGTTATGGAGCCAGGGTTATAGAGCCAGGGTTATAGAGTCAGGGTCAGGGTTATAGAGCCAGGGTCAGGGTTATGGAGTCAGGGTCAGGGTTATAGAGCCAGGGTTATAGAGCCAGGGTTATAGAGCCAGGGTCAGGGTTATAGAGCCAGGGTTATAGAGCCAGGGTCAGGGTTATAGAGCCAGGGTTATAGAGCCAGGGTCAGGGTTATAGAGCCAGGGTTATAGAGTCAGGGTTATAGAGCCAGGGTTATAGAGTCAGGGTTATAGAGCCAGGGTTATAGAGTCAGGGTTATAGAGTCAGGGTTATAGAGTCAGGGTTATAGAGCCAGGGTTATATAGCCAGGGTCAGGGTTATAGAGCCAGGGTCAGGGTTATAGAGCCAGGGTTATGGAGCCAGGGTTAGAGACAGGGTTATAGAGCCAGGGTTATAGAGCCTGGGTTATAGAGTCAGGGTTATAGAGTCAGGGTTATAGAGCCAGGGTCAGGCTTAGAGAGCCAGGGTTATAGAGCCAGGGTCAGGGTTATAGAGCCAGGGTCAGGGTTATAGAGCCAGGGTTATAGAACCAGGGTTATAGAGCCAGGGTTATGGAGCCAGGGTTAGAGACAGGGTTATAGAGCCAGGGTTATAGAGCCAGGGTTATGGAGCCAGGGTTATAGAGCCAGGGTCAGGGTTATAGAGCCAGGGTTATAGAGCCAGGGATATAGAGTCAGGGTTATAGAGCTAGGGTTATAGAGCCAGGGTCAGGGTTATAGAGCCAGGGTTATAGAGCCAGGGTCAGGGTTATAGAGCCAGGGTTATGGAGCCAGGGTTAGAGACAGGGTTATAGAGCCAGGGTTATAGAACCAGGGTTATAGAGCCAGGGCTATAGAGCCAGGGTTATGGAGCCAGGGTTATAGAGCCAGGGTCAGGGTTATAGAGCCTGGGTTATAGAGCCAGGGTTATAGAGTCAGGGTCAGGGTTATAGAGCCAGGGTCAGGGTTATGGAGTCAGGGTCAGGGTTATAGAGCCAGGGTTATAGAGCCAGGGTCAGGGTTATAGAGCCAGGGTTATAGAGCCAGGGTCAGGGTTATAGAGTCAGGGTCAGGGTTATAGAGCCAGGGTTATAGAGCCAGGGTCAGGGTTATAGAGCCAGGGTTATAGAGTCAGGGTTATAGAGCCAGGGTTATAGAGTCAGGGTTATAGAGCCAGGGTTATAGAGTCAGGGTTATAGAGTCAGGGTTATAGAGTCAGGGTTATAGAGCCAGGGTTATAGAGCCAGGGTCAGGGTTATAGAGCCAGGGTCAGGGTTATAGAGCCAGGGTTATAGAGCCAGGGTCAGGGTTATAGAGTCAGGGTCAGGGCTATAGAGCCAGGGTTATAGAGCCAGTGTTATGGAGTCAGGGTCAGGTTATAGAGCCAGGGTTATAGTTCCAGGGTCAGGGTCAGGGTTATAGAGCCATTGTTATAGAGCCAGGGTTATAGAGCCAGGGTCAGGGTTATAGATCCAGGGTTATAGAGTCAGGGTTATAGAGGCAGTGTTATAGAGCCAGGGTCAGGGTTATAGAGCCAGGGTTATAGAGCCAGGGTCAGGGTTATAGAGCCAGGGTCAGGGTTATAGAGCCAGGGTTATAGAGTCAGGGTCAGGGTTATAGAGCCAGGGTCAGGGTTATGGAGTCAGGGTCAGGGTTATAGAGCCAGGGTTATAGAGCCAGGGTTATAGAGCCAGGGTCAGGGTTATAGAGCCA
This sequence comes from Oncorhynchus nerka, assembly GCF_034236695.1. Lineage (NCBI taxonomy): Eukaryota > Metazoa > Chordata > Actinopteri > Salmoniformes > Salmonidae > Oncorhynchus > Oncorhynchus nerka. Next base: position 1,849,544 of record NC_088400.1, read on the forward strand.
GGGTTATAGAGCCAGGGTCAGGGTTATAGAGTCAGGGTCAGGGTTATAGAGCCAGGGTTATAGAGCCAGGGTCAGGGTTATAGAGCCAGGGTTATAGAGCCAGGGTTATTGAGCCAGGATCAGGGTTATAGAGTCAGGGTTATAGAGCCAGGGTTATAGAGCCAGGGTTATAGAGCCAGGGTAGGGGTTATAGAGAAAGGGTTATAAAGCCAGGGTTATAGAGCCAGGGTTATAGAGCCAGGGTTATAGAGCCAGGGTCAGGGTTATAGAGCCAGGGTCAGGGTTATGGAGCCAGGGTTATAGAGCCAGGGTTATAGAGCCAGGATCAGGGTTATAGAGTCAGGGTTATAGACCCAGGGTAAGGGTTATAGAGTCAGGGTTATAGAGCCAGGGTCAGGCTTATAGAGCCAGGGTTATAGAGCCAGGGTCAGGGTTATAGAGCCAGGGTTATGGAGCCAGGGTTAGAGACAGGGTTATAGAGCCAGGGTTATAGAGCCAGGGTTATAGAACCAGGGTTATAGAGCCAGGGTTATGGAGCCAGGGTTAGAGACAGGGTTATAGAGCCAGGGTTATAGAGCCAGGGTTATGGAGCCAGGGTTATAGAGCCAGGGTCAGGGTTATAGAGCCTGGGTTATAGAGCCAGGGTTATAGAGTCAGGGTCAGGGTTATAGAGCCAGGGTCAGGGTTATGGAGTCAGGGTCAGGGTTATGGAGCCAGGGTTATAGAGCCAGGGTTATAGAGCCAGGGTCAGGGTTATAGAGCCAGGATTATAGAGCCAGGGTCAGGGTTATAGAGCCAGGGTTATAGAGCCAGGGTCAGGGTTATAGAGCCAGGGTTATAGAGTCAGAGTTATAGAGCCAGGGTTATAGAGTCAGGGTTATAGAGCCAGGGTTATAGAGTCAGGGTTATAGAGTCAGGGTTATAGAGTCAGGGTTATAGAGCCAGGGTTATATAGCCAGGGTAAGGGTTATAGAGCCAGGGTCAGGGTTATAGAGCCAGGGTTATGGAGCCAGTGTTAGAGACAGGGTTATAGAGCCAGGGTTATAGAGCCAGGGTTATAGAGTCAGGGTTATAGAGCCAGGGTTATAGAGTCAGGGTTATAGAGTCAGGGTTATAGAGCCAGGGTTATAGAGCCAGGGTCAGGGTTATAGAGCCAGGGTCAGGGTTATAGAGCCAGGGTTATAGAGCCAGGGATATAGAGTCAGGGTTATAGAGCTAGGGTTATAGAGCCAGGGTCAGGGTTATAGAGCCAGGGTTATAGAGCCAGGGTCAGGGTTATAGAGCCAGGGTTATGGAGCCAGGGTTAGAGACAGGGTTATAGAGCCAGGGTTATAGAGCCAGGGTTATAGAACCAGGGTTATAGAGCCAGGGTTATGGAGCCAGGGTTAGAGACAGGGTTATAGAGCCAGGGTTATAGAGCCAGGGTTATGGAGCCAGGGTTATAGAGCCAGGGTCAGGGTTATAGAGCCTGGGTTATAGAGCCAGGGTTATAGAGTCAGGGTCAGGGTTATAGAGCCAGGGTCAGGGTTATGGAGTCAGGGTCAGGGTTATAGAGCCAGGGTTATAGAGCCAGGGTCAGGGTTATAGAGCCAGGGTTATAGAGCCAGGGTCAGGGTTATAGAGTCAGGGTCAGGGTTATAGAGCCAGGGTTATAGAGCCAGGGTCAGGGTTATAGAGCCAGGGTTATAGAGTCAGGGTTATAGAGCCAGGGTTATAGAGCCAGGGTTATAGAGCCAGGGTTATAGAGTCAGGGTTATAGAGTCAGGGTTATAGAGTCAGGGTTATAGAGCCAGGGTTATAGAGCCAGGGTCAGGGTTATAGAGCCAGGGTCAGGGTTATAGAGCCAGGGTTATGGAGCCAGGGTTAGAGACAGGGTTATAGAGCCAGGGTTATAGAGCCAGGGTTATAGAGTCAGGGTTATAGAGCCAGGGTTATAGAGTCAGGGTTATAGAGTCAGGGTTATAGAGCCAGGGTCAGGCTTATAGAGCCAGGGTTATAGAGCCAGGGTCAGGGTTATAGAGCCAGGGTCAGGGTTATAGAGCCAGGGTTATAGAACCAGGGTTATAGAGCCAGGGTTATGGAGCCAGGGTTAGAGACAGGGTTATAGAGCCAGGGTCAGGGTTATAGAGCCAGGGTTATAGAGCCAGGGATATAGAGTCAGGGTTATAGAGCTAGGGTTATAGAGCCAGGGTCAGGCTTATAGAGCCAGGGTTATAGGGTCAGGGTCAGGGTTATAGAGCCAGGGTTATAGAGCCAGGGTTATAGATTCAGGGTTATAGAGTCAGGGTCAGGGTTATAGAGCCAGGGTTATAGAGCCAGTGTTATGGAGTCAGGGTCAGGGTTATAGAGCCAGGGTTATAGTTCCAGGGTCAGGGTCAGGGTTATAGAGCCATTGTTATAGAGCCAGGGTTATAGAGCCAGGGTCAGGGTTATAGAGCCAGGGTTATAGAGTCAGGGTTATAGAGGCAGTGTCATAGAGGCAGTGTTATAGAGCCAGGGTCAGGGTTATAGAGCCAGGGTTATAGAGCCAGGGTCAGGGTTATAGAGCCAGGGTTATAGAGTCAGGGTCAGGGTTATAGAGCCAGGGTCAGGATTATGGAGTCAGGGTCAGGGTTATAGAGCCAGGGTTATAGAGCCAGGGTCAGGGTTATAGAGCCAGGGTTATAGAGCCAGGGTCAGGGTTATAGAGTCAGGGTCAGGGTTATAGAGCCAGGGTTATAGAGTCAGGGTCAGGGTTATAGAGCCAGGGTTATAGAGCCAGGGTCAGGGTTATAGAGCCAGGGTCAGGGTTATAGAGCCAGGATTATGGAGCCAGGGTTATAGAGCCAGGGTTATAGAGCCAGGGTTATAGTTCCAGGGTCAGGTTTATAGAGCCAGGGTTATAGAGCCAGGGTTATGGAGCCAGGGTTATGGAGCCAGGGTTATAGAGTCAGGGTCAGGGATATAGAGCCAGGGTTATAGAGCCAGGGTTATGGAGCCAGGGTCAGGGTTATAGAACCAGGGTCAGGGTTATGGAGTCAGGGTCAGGGTTATAGAGCCATGGTTATAGAGCCAGGGTTATAGAGCCAGGGTCAGGGTTATAGAGCCAGGGTCAGGGTTATAGAGCCAGGATTATGGAGCCAGGGTTATAGAGCCAGGGTTATAGAGCCAGGGTTATAGTTCCAGGGTCAGGTTTATAGAGCCAGGGTTATAGAGCCAGGGTTATGGAGCCAGGGTTATGGAGCCAGGGTTATAGAGTCAGGGTCAGGGATATAGAGCCAGGGTTATAGAGCCAGGGTTATGGAGCCAGGGTCAGGGTTATAGAGCCAGGGTCAGGGTTATGGAGTCAGGGTCAGGGTTATAGAGCCATGGTTATAGAGCCAGGGTTATAGAGCCAGGGTCAGGGTTATAGAGCCAGGGTTATAGAGCCAGGGTCAGGGTTATAGAGTCAGGGTCAGGGTTATAGAGCCAGGGTCAGGGTTATAGAGCCAGGGTTATAGAGCCAGGGTCAGGGTTATAGAGCCAGGGTCAGGGTTATAGAGCCAGGATTATGGAGCCAGGGTTATAGAGCCAGGGTTATAGTTCCAGGGTCAGGGTTATAGAGCCAGGGTTATAGAGCCAGGGTTATAGAGCCAGGGTTATAGAGCCAGGGTCAGGGTTATAGAGTCAGGGTCAGGGTTATAGAGCCAGGGTCAGGGTTATAGAGCCAGGATTATGGAGCCAGGGTTATAGAGCCAGGGTTATAGTTCCAGGGTCAGGGTTATAGAGCCAGGGTTATAGAGCCAGGGTTATAGAGCCAGGGTTATAGAGCCAGGGTCAGGGTTATAGAGCCAGGGTCAGGGTTATAGAGCCAGGATTATGGAGCCAGGGTTATAGAGCCAGGGTTATAGAGCCAGGGTTATAGAGCCAGGGTCAGGGTTATAGAGCCAGGATTATGGAGCCAGGGTTATAGAGCCAGGGTTATAGAGCCAGGGTTATAGTTCCAGGGTCAGGTTTATAGAGCCAGGGTTATAGAGCCAGGGTTATGGAGCCAGTGTTATGGAGCCAGGGTTATAGAGTCAGGGTCAGGGATATAGAGCCAGGGTTATGGAGCCAGGGTCAGGGTTATAGAACCAGGGTTATTGAGCCAGGGTCAGGGTTATAGAACCAGGGTTATTGAGCCAGGGTCAGGGTTATAGAGCCAGGGTCAGGGTTATGGAGTCAGGGTCAGGGTTATAGAGCCAGGGTTATAGAGCCAGGGGTTATAGAGCCAGGGTCAGGGTTATAGAGCCAGGGTTATAGAGCCAGGGTCAGGGTTATAGAGTCAGGGTCAGGGTTATAGAGCCAGGGTCAGGGTTATAGAGCCAGGGTTATAGAGCCAGGGTCAGGGTTATAGAGCCAGGGTCAGGGTTATAGAGCCAGGATTATGGAGCCAGGGTTATAGAGCCAGGGTTATAGTTCCAGGGTCAGGGTTATAGAGCCAGGGTTATAGAGCCAGGGTTATAGAGCCAGGGTTATAGAGCCAGGGTCAGGGTTATAGAGTCAGGGTCAGGGTTATAGAGCCAGGGTCAGGGTTATAGAGCCAGGATTATGGAGCCAGGGTTATAGAGCCAGGGTTATAGTTCCAGGGTCAGGGTTATAGAGCCAGGGTTATAGAGCCAGGGTTATAGAGCCAGGGTTATAGAGCCAGGGTCAGGGTTATAGAGCCAGGGTCAGGGTTATAGAGCCAGGATTATGGAGCCAGGGTTAAAGAGCCAGGGTTATAGAGCCAGGGTTATAGAGCCAGGGTTATAGAGCCAGGGTTATAGAGCCAGGGTTATATAGTCAGGGTTATAGAGCCAGGGTTATAGAGTCAGGGTCAGGGTTATAGAGCCAGGGTTATAGAGCCAGGGTTATAGAGCCAGGGTTATAGAGTCAGGGTTATAGAGTCAGAGCCAGGGTTACAGAGCCAGGGTTATAGAGCCAGGGTCAGGGTTATAGAGCCAGGGTTATAGAGCCAGGGTTATAGTTCCAGGTTCAGGGTTATAGAGCCAGGGTTATAGAGTCAGGGTTATAGTTCCAGGGTCAGGGTTATAGAGCCAGGGTTATAGAGCCAGGGTCAGGTTTATAGAGCCAGGGTTATAGAGTCAGGGTTATAGTTCCAGGGTCAGGGTTATAGAGCCAGGGTTATAGAGTCAGGGTTATAGTTCCAGGGTCAGGGTTATAGAGCCAGGGTTATAGAGTCAGGGTTATAGTTCCAGGGTCAGGGTTATAGAGCCAGGGTTATAGAGCCAGGGTTATAGAGCCAGGGTTATAGAGCCAGGGTTACAGAGCCAGGGTTATAGAGCCAGGGTCAGGGTTATAGAGCCAGGGTTATAGAGCCAGGGTTATAGAGGCAGGGTTATAGAGCCAGGGTTATAGAGCCAGGGTTATAGAGGCAGGGTTATAGAGCCAGGGTTATAGAGCCAGGGTTATAGAGCCAGGGTTATAGAGGCAGGGTTATAGAGCCAGGGTTATAGAGCCAGGGTTATAGAGCCAGGGTTATAGAACCAGGGTTATAGAGCCAGGGTTATAGAGCCAGGGTCAGGGTTATAGAGCCAGGGTTATAGAGCCAGGGTTATAGAGCCAGGGTTATAGAGCCAGGGTTATAGAGTCAGAGCCAGGGTTACAGAGCCAGGGTTATAGAGCCAGGGTTATAGAGCCAGGGTTATAGAGCCAGGGTTATAGAGGCAGGGTCAGGGTTTTAGAGCCAGGGTCAGGGTTATAGAGCCAGGATTATGGAGCCAGGGTTATAGAGCCAGGGTTATAGAGCCAGGGTTATAGTTCCAGGGTCAGGTTTATAGAGCCAGGGTTATAGAGCCAGGGTTATGGAGCCAGGGTTATGGAGCCAGGGTTATAGAGTCAGGGTCAGGGATATAGAGCCAGGGTTATAGAGCCAGGGTTATGGAGCCAGGGTCAGGGTTATAGAACCAGGGTTATAGAGCCAGGGTCAGGGTTATAGAGCCAGGGTCAGGGTTATGGAGTCAGGGTCAGGGTTATAGAGCCAGGGTTATAGAGCCAGGGTTATAGAGCCAGGGTCAGGGTTATAGAGCCAGGGTTATAGAGCCAGGGTCAGGGTTATAGAGTCAGGGTCAGGGTTATAGAGCCAGGGTCAGGGTTATAGAGCCAGGGTTATAGAGCCAGGGTCAGGGTTATAAAGCCAGGGTCAGGGTTATAGAGCCAGGATTATGGAGCCAGGGTTATAGAGCCAGGGTTATAGTTCCAGGGTCAGGGTTATAGAGCCAGGGTTATAGAGACAGGGTTATAGAGCCAGGGTTATAGAGCCAGGGTCAGGGTTATAGAGTCAGGGTCAGGGTTATAGAGCCAGGGTCAGGGTTATAGAGCCAGGATTATGGAGCCAGGGTTATAGAGCCAGGGTTATAGTTCCAGGGTCAGGGTATAGAGCCAGGGTTATAGAGCCAGGGTTATAGAGCCAGGGTTATAGAGCCAGGGTCAGGGTTATAGAGCCAGGATTATGGAGCCAGGGTTATAGAGCCAGGGTTATAGATCCAGGGTTATAGAGCCAGGGTTATAGAGCCAGGGTCAGGGTTATAGAGCCAGGATTATGGAGCCAGGGTTATAGAGCCAGGGTTATAGAGCCAGGGTTATAGAGCCAGGGTTATAGTTCCAGGGTCAGGTTTATAGAGCCAGGGTTATAGAGCCAGGGTTATGGAGCCAGGGTTATGGAGCCAGGGTTATAGAGTCAGGGTCAGGGATATAGAGCCAGGGTTATAGAGCCAGGGTTATGGAGCCAGGGTCAGGGTTATAGAACCAGGGTTATAGAGCCAGGGTCAGGGTTATAGAGCCAGGGTCAGGGTTATGGAGTCAGGGTCAGGGTTATAGAGCCAGGGTTATAGAGCCAGGGTTATAGAGCCAGGGTCAGGGTTATAGAGCCATGGTTATAGAGCCAGGGTCAGGGTTATAGAGCCAGGGTTATAGAGCCAGGGTCAGGGTTATAGAGCCAGGGTCAGGGTTATAGAGCCAGGATTATGGAGCCAGGGTTATAGAGCCAGGGTTATAGTTCCAGGGTCAGGGTTATAGAGCCAGGGTTATAGAGCCAGGGTTATAGAGCCAGGGTTATAGAGCCTGGGTCAGGGTTATAGAGTCAGGGTCAGGGTTATAGAGCCAGGGTCAGGGTTATAGAGCCAGGATTATGGAGCCAGGGTTATAGAGCCAGGGTTATAGTTCCAGGGTCAGCGTTATAGAGCCAGGGTTATAGAGCCAGGGTTATAGAGCCAGGGTTATAGAACCAGGATTATGGAGCCAGGGTTATAGAGCCAGGGTTATAGAGCCAGGGTTATAGTTCCAGGGTCAGGTTTATAGAGCCAGGGTTATAGAGCCAGGGTTATGGAGCCAGGGTTATGGAGCCAGGGTTATAGAGTCAGGGTCAGGGATATAGAGCCAGGGTTATAGAGCCAGGGTTATGGAGCCAGGGTCAGGGTTATAGAACCAGGGTTATAGAGCCAGGGTCAGGGTTATAGAGCCAGGGTCAGGGTTATGGAGTCAGGGTCAGGGTTATAGAGCCAGGGTTATAGAGCCAGGGTTATAGAGCCAGGGTCAGGGTTATAGAGCCAGGGTTATAGAGCCAGGGTCAGGGTTATAGAGTCAGGGTCAGGGTTATAGAGCCAGGGTCAGGGTTATAGAGCCAGGGTTATAGAGCCAGGGTCAGGGTTATAAAGCCAGGGTCAGGGTTATAGAGCCAGGATTATGGAGCCAGGGTTATAGAGCCAGGGTTATAGTTCCAGGGTCAGGGTTATAGAGCCAGGGTTTTAGAGACAGGGTTATAGAGCCAGGGTTATAGAGCCAGGGTCAGGGTTATAGAGTCAGGGTCAGGGTTATAGAGCCAGGGTCAGGGTTATAGAGCCAGGATTATGGAGCCAGGGTTATAGAGCCAGGGTTATAGTTCCAGGGTCAGGGTATAGAGCCAGGGTTATAGAGCCAGGGTTATAGAGCCAGGGTTATAGAGCCAGGGTCAGGGTTATAGAGCCAGGATTATGGAGCCAGGGTTATAGAGCCAGGGTTATAGATCCAGGGTTATAGAGCCAGGGTTTTAGAGCCAGGGTCAGGGTTATAGAGTCAGGGTCAGGGTTATAGAGCCAGGGTCAGGGTTATAGAGCCAGGGTTATAGAGCCAGGGTCAGGGTTATAGAGCCAGGGTCAGGGTTATAGAGCCAGGATTATGGAGCCAGGGTTATAGAGCCAGGGTTATAGTTCCAGGGTCAGGGTTATAGAGCCAGGGTTATAGAGCCAGGGTTATAGAGCCAGGGTTATAGAGCCAGGGTCAGGGTTATAGAATCAGGGTCAGGGTTATAGAGCCAGGGTCAGGGTTATAGAGCCAGGATTATGGAGCCAGGGTTATAGAGCCAGGGTTATAGTTCCAGGGTCAGCGTTATAGAGCCAGGGTTATAGAGCCAGGGTTATAGAGCCAGGGTTATAGAGCCAGGGTCAGGGTTATAGAGCCAGGGTCAGGGTTATAGAGCCAGGATTATGGAGCCAGGGTTATAGAGCCAGGGTTATAGAGCCAGGGTTATAGAGCCAGGGTTATAGAGCCAGGGTTATAGAGCCAGGGTTATAGAGTCAGGGTTATAGAGCCAGGGTTATATAGTCAGGGTTATAGAGCCAGGGTTATAGAGTCAGGGTCAGGGTTATAGAGCCAGGGTTATAGAGCCAGGGTTATAGAGCCAGGGTTATAGAGTCAGGGTTATAGAGTCAGAGCCAGGGTTACAGAGCCAGGGTTATAGAGCCAGGGTCAGGGTTATAGAGCCAGGGTTATAGAGCCAGGGTTATAGTTCCAGGGTCAGGGTTATAGAGCCAGGGTTATAGAGTCAGGGTTATAGTTCCAGGGTCAGGGTTATAGAGCCAGGGTTACAGAGCCAGGGTTATAGAGCCAGGGTCAGGGTTATAGAGCCAGGGTTATAGAGCCAGGGTTATAGAGCCAGGGTTATAGTTCCAGGGTCAGGGTTATAGAGGCAGGGTTATAGAGCCAGGGTTATAGAGCCAGGGTTATAGAGGCAGGGTTATAGAGCCAGGGTTATAGAGCCAGGGTTATAGAGCCAGGGTTATAGAGCCAGGGTTATAGAGCCAGGGTTATAGAGGCAGTGTTATAGAGCCAGGGTTATAGAGCCAGGGTTATAGAGCCAGGGTTATAGAGCCAGGGTTATAGAGGCAGGGTTATAGAGCCAGGGTTATAGAGCCAGGGTTATAGAGGCAGTGTTATAGAGCCAGGGTTATAGAGCCAGGGTTATAAAGCCAGGGTTATAGAGTCAGGGTTATAGAGCCAGGGTTATAGAGCCAGGGTTATAGAGCCAGGGTCAGGGTTATAGAGCCAGGGTTATAGAGCCAGGGTTATAGAGCCAGGGTTATAGAGCCAGGGTTATAGAGCCAGGGTTATAGAGTCAGAGCCAGGGTTACAGAGCCAGGGTTATAGAGCCAGGGTTATAGAGCCAGGGTTATAGAGCCAGGGTTATAGAGCCAGGGTTATAGAGTCAGTGTTATAGAGCCAGGGTTATAGAGTCAGTGTTATAGAGCCAGGGTTATAGAGCCAGGGTTATAGAGCCAGGGTTATAGAGCCAGGGTTATAGAGTCAGGGTCAGGGTTATAGAGCCAGGGTCAGGGTTATAGAGCCAGGGTTACAGAGCCAGGGTTATAGAGCCAGGGTTATAGAGCCAGGGTTATAGAGCCAGGGTTATAGAGCCAGGGTTATAGAGCCAGGGTTATAGAGTCAGTGTTATAGAGCCAGGGTTATAGAGTCAGGGTTATAGAGCCAGGGTTATAGAGCCAGGGTTATAGAGTCAGGGTCAGGGTTATAGAGCCAGGGTCAGGGTTATAGAGCCAGGGTTATAGAGCCAGGGTTATAGAGCCAGGGTTATAGAGCCAGGGTTATAGAGGCAGGGTTATAGAGTCAGGGTTATAGAGTCAGAGCCAGGGTTACAGAGCCAGGGTTATAGAGTCAGGGTTATAGAGTCAGAGCCAGGGTTATAGTTCCAGAGGCAGGGTTATAGTTCCAGGGTCAGGGTTATAGTTCCAGGGTCAGGGTTATAGTTCCAGGGTCAGGGTTATAGAGCCAGGGTTAGCCTTTGCGTAGCTCTGCCTGCTGGGATGTGGCTCCTCCTGCTGGTGTGGGTCTGCGGTGGGGGGCAGGGGGTAGGAGGCCTCGTCTGGGTGGCTCTGGGGCTGGGCTGGGGGCAGGGGTGGGAGGCCTCGTCTGGGTGGCTCTGAAGCTGGGCTGGGGTGGTCTGTGCTGGGGGGCAGGGGGTAGGAGGCCTCGTCTGGGTGGCTCTGAAGCTGGGCTGGGGTGGTCTGTGCTGGGGGGCAGGGGGTGGGAGGCCTCGTCTGGGTGGCTCTGAAGCTGGGCTGGGGTGGTCTGTGCTGGGGGCAGGGGGTGGGAGGCCTCGTCTGGGTGGCTCTGAAGCTGGGCTGGGGTGGTCTGTGCTGGAGGTCAGGGGGTAGGAGTTCTCGTCTGGGTGGCTCTGAAGCTGGGCTGGGGTGGTCTGTGCTGGAGGTCAGGGGGTGGGAGTTCTCGTCTGGGTGGCTCTGAAGCTGGGCTGGGGTGGTCTGTGCTGGGGGCAGGGGGTGGGAGGCCTCGTCTGGGTGGCTCTGAAGCTGGGCTGGGGTGGTCTGTGCTGGGGGCAGGGGGTGGGAGGCCTCGTCTGGGTGGCTCTGAAGCTGGGCTGGGGTGGTCTGTGCTGGGGGCAGGGGGGTGGGAGGCCTCGTCTGGGTGGCTCTGAAGCTGGGCTGGGGTGGTCTGTGCTGGGGGGCAGGGGGGTGGGAGGCCTCGTCTGGGTGGCTCTGAAGCTGGGCTGGGGTGGTCTGTGCTGGGGGGCAGGGGGTGGGAAGGCCTCGTCTGGGTGGCTCTGAAGCTGGGCTGGGGTGGTCTGTGCTGGGGGCAGGGGGTGGGAAGCCTCGTCTGGGTGGCTCTGAAGCTGGGCTGGGGTGGTCTGTGCTGGGGGCAGGGGGGTAGGAGGCCTCGTCTGGGTGGCTCTGAAGCTGGGCTGGGGTGGTCTGTGGTGGGGGCAGGGGTGGGAGGCCTCGTCTGGGTGGCTCTGAAGCTGGGCTGGGGTGGTCTGTGCTGGGGGCAGGGGTGGGAGGCCTCGTCTGGGTGGCTCTGAAGCTGGGCTGGGGTGGTCTGTGCTGGGGGCAGGGGGTGGGAAGCCTCGTCTGGATGGCTCTGAAGCTGGGCTGTGGTGGTCTGTGCTGGGGCAGGGGGTGGGAGGCCTCGTCTGGGTGGCTCTGAAGCTGGGCTGGGGTGGTCTGTGCTGGGGGCAGGGGGTGGGAGGCCTCGTCTGGGTGGCTCTGAAGCTGGGCTGGGGTGGTCTGTGCTGGGGGTCAGGGGGTAGGAGTTCTCGTCTGGGTGGCTCTGAAGCTGGGCTGGGGTGGTCTGTGCTGGGGGGCAGGGGGTGGGAGGCCTCGTCTGGGTGGCTCTGAAGCTGGGCTGGGGTGGTCTTTGCTGGGGGGCAGGGGGTGGGAGGCCTCGTCTGGGTGGCTCTGAAGCTGGGCTGGGGTGGTCTGTGCTGGGGGCAGGGGGTGGGAGGCCTCGTCTGGGTGGCTCTGAAGCTGGGCTGGGGTGGTCTGTGCTGGGGGGCAGGGGGTAGGAGGCCTCGTCTGGGTGGCTCTGAAGCTGGGCTGGGGTGGTCTGTGCTGGGGGCAGGGGGCAGGAGGCCTCGTCTGGGTGGCTCTGAAGCTGGGCTGGGGTGGTCTGTGGTGGGGGCAGGGGTGGGAGGCCTCGTCTGGGTGGCTCTGAAGCTGGGCTGGGGTGGTCTGTGCTGGGGGGCAGGGGTGGGAGGCCTCGTCTGGGTGGCTCTGAAGCTGGGCTGGGGTGGTCTGTGCTGGGGGCAGGGGGTGGGAAGCCTCGTCTGGATGGCTCTGAAGCTGGGCTGGGGTGGTCTGTGCTGGGGGGCAGGGGGGTGGGAGGCCTCGTCTGGGTGGCTCTGAAGCTGGGCTGGGGTGGTCTGTGCTGGGGGCAGGGGGGTGGGAGGCCTCGTCTGGGTGGCTCTGAAGCTGGGCTGGGGTGGTCTGTGCTGGGGGCAGGGGGTGGGAGTTCTCGTCTGGGTGGCTCTGAAGCTGGGCTGGGGTGGTCTGTGCTGGGGGCAGGGGTGGGAGGCCTCGTCTGGGTGGCTCTGAAGCTGGGCTGGGGTGGTCTGTGCTGGGGGCAGGGGGTGGGAGGCCTCGTCTGGGTGGCTCTGAAGCTGGGCTGGGGTGGTCTGTGCTGGGGGGGTGAGGGGGGTGGGAAGCCTCGTCTGGGTGGCTCTGAAGCTGGGCTGGGGTGGTCTGTGCTGGGGGCAGGGGGGTGGGAGGCCTCGTCTGGGTGGCTCTGAAGCTGGGCTGGGGTGGTCTGTGCTGGGGGCAGGGGGTGGGAGGCCTCGTCTGGGTGGCTCTGAAGCTGGGCTGGAGTGGTCTGTGCTGGAGGTCAGGGGGTAGGAGTTGTCGTCTGGGTGGCTCTGAAGCTGGGCTGGGGTGGTCTGTGCTGGAGGTCAGGGGGTAGGAGTTCTCGTCTGGGTGGCTCTGAAGCTGGGCTGGGGTGGTCTGTGCTGGGGGCAGGGGTGGGAGGCCTCGTCTGGGTGGCTCTGAAGCTGGGCTGGGGTGGTCTGTGCTGGGGGCAGGGGGTGGGAGGCCTCGTCTGGGTGGCTCTGAAGCTGGGCTGGGGTGGTCTGTGCTGGGGGCAGGGGGGGCAGGAGGCCTCGTCTGGGTGGCTCTGAAGCTGGGCTGGGGTGGTCTGTGCTGGGGGCAGGGGGTGGGAGGCCTCGTCTGGGTGGCTCTGAAGCTGGGCTGGGGTGGTCTGTGCTGGGGGCAGGGGGTGGGAAGCCTCGTCTGGGTGGCTCTGAAGCTGGGCTGGGGTGGTCTGTGCTGGGGGCAGGGGGGGAAGCCTCGTCTGGGTTGCTCTGAAGCTGGGCTGGGGTGGTCTGTGCTGGGGGGCAGGGGGGGTGGGAGGCCTCGTCTGGGTGGCTCTGAAGCTGGGCTGGGGGTGGTCTGTGCTGGGGGCAGGGGGCAGGGAGGCCTCGTCTGGGTGGCTCTGAAGCTGGGCTGGGGTGGTCTGTGCTGGGGGGCAGGGGGTGGGAGGCCTCGTCTGGGTGGCTCTGAAGCTGGGCTGGTCTGTGCTGGGGGCAGGGGGTGGGAAGCCTCGTCTGGGTGGCTCTGAAGCTGGGCTGGGGTGGTCTGTGCTGGGGGCAGGGGGTGGGAGTCCTCGTCTGGGTGGCTCTGAAGCTGGGCTGGGGTGGTCTGTGCTGGGGGCAGGGCGGTGGGAAGCCTCGTCTGGGTGGCTCTGAAGCTGGGCTGGGGTGGTCTGTGCTGGGGGGCAGGGGGGTGGGAGGCCTCGTCTGGGTGGCTCTGAAGCTGGGCTGGGGTGGTCTGTGCTGGGGGTCAGGGGGTAGGAGTTCTCGTCTGGGTGGCTCTGAAGCTGGGCTGGGGTGGTCTGTGCTGGGGGCAGGGGGTGGGAGGCCTCGTCTGGGTGGCTCTGAAGCTGGGCTGGGGTGGTCTGTGCTGGGGGCAGGGGTGGGAGGCCTCGTCTGGGTGGCTCTGAAGCTGGGCTGGGGTGGTCTGTGCTGGGGGCAGGGGGTGGGAAGCCTCGTCTGGGTGGCTCTGAAGCTGGGCTGGGGTGGTCTGTGCTGGGGGCAGGGGGTGGGAGGCCTCGTCTGGGTGGCTCTGAAGCTGGGCTGGGGTGGTCTGTGCTGGGGGCAGGGGGGTGGGAGGCCTCGTCTGGGTGGCTCTGAAGCTGGGCTGGGGTGGTCTGTGCTGGAGGTCAGGGGGTAGGAGTTCTCGTCTGGGTGGCTCTGAAGCTGGGCTGGGGTGGTCTGTGCTGGAGGTCAGGGGGTAGGAGTTCTCGTCTGGGTGGCTCTGAAGCTGGGCTGGGGTGGTCTGTGCTGGGGGCAGGGGGTGGGAGGCCTCGTCTGGGTGGCTCTGAAGCTGGGCTGGGGTGGTCTGTGCTGGGGGGCAGGGGGTGGGAGGCCTCGTCTGGGTGGCTCTGAAGCTGGGCTGGGGTGGTCTGTGCTGGGGGCAGGGGGTAGGAGGCCTCGTCTGGGTGGCTCTGAAGCTGGGCTGGGGTGGTCTGTGCTGGGGGGCAGGGGGTGGGAGGCCTCGTCTGGGTGGCTCTGAAGCTGGGCTGGGGTGGTCTGTGCTGGGGGGCAGGGGGTGGGAAGCCTCGTCTGGGTGGCTCTGAAGCTGGGCTGGGGTGGTCTGTGCTGGGGGGCAGGGGTGGGAAGCCTCGTCTGGGTTGCTCTGAAGCTGGGCTGGGGTGGTCTGTGCTGGGGGCAGGGGGTGGGAGGCCTCGTCTGGGTGGCTCTGAAGCTGGGCTGGGGGTGGTCTGTGGTGGGGGCAGGGGGTAGGAGGCCTCGTCTGGGTGGCTCTGAAGCTGGGCTGGGGTGGTCTGTGCTGGGGGCAGGGGGTGGGAGGCCTCGTCTGGGTGGCTCTGAAGCTGGGCTGGTCTGTGCTGGGGGCAGGGGGTGGGAAGCCTCGTCTGGGTGGCTCTGAAGCTGGGCTGGGGTGGTCTGTGCTGGGGGCAGGGGGTGGGAGTCCTCGTCTGGGTGGCTCTGAAGCTGGGCTGGGGTGGTCTGTGCTGGGGGCAGGGCGGTGGGAAGCCTCGTCTGGGTGGCTCTGAAGCTGGGCTGGGGTGGTCTGTGCTGGGGGCAGGGGGTGGGAGGCCTCGTCTGGGTGGCTCTGAAGCTGGGCTGGGGTGGTCTGTGCTGAGGGGCAGGGGGTAGGAAGCCTCGTCTGGGTGGCTCTGAAGCTGGGCTGGGGTGGTCTGTGCTGGGGGCAGGGGGTGGGAGTCCTCGTCTGAGTCGCTCTGAAGCTGGGCTGGGGTGGTCTGTGCTGGGGGGCAGGGGGTGGGAGGCCTCGTCTGGGTGGCTCTGAAGCTGGGCTGGGGTGGTCTGTGCTGGGGGGCAGGGGGTGGGAGGCCTCGTCTGGGTGGCTCTGAAGCTGGGCTGGGGTGGTCTGTGCTGGGGGCAGGGGGTGGGAGGCCTCGTCTGGGTGGCTCTGAAGCTGGGCTGGGGTGGTCTGTGCTGGGGGCAGGGGGGTGGGAGGCCTCGTCTGGGTGGCTCTGAAGCTGGGCTGGGGTGCTCTGTGCTGGGGGCAGGGGGTGGGAAGCCTCGTCTGAGTGGCTCTGAAGCTGGGCTGGGGTGGTCTGTGCTTGGGGGCAGGGGGTGGGAAGCCGCGTCTGGGTGGCTCTGAAGCTGGCTGGGGTAGGTCTGTGCTGCGCTGGCTGTGGTGGGCATTGAGGTAGGTGTTGCTGTGGTCGTGGCTGGGGGTTCCAGGGTGCTGGTCCGGGGTGTTGTCTAGGTGATCTGGGCGGGGTGTTGTCTAGGTGATCTGGGCGGGGTGTTGTCTAGGTGATCTGGGCGGGGTGTTGTCTAGGTGATCTGGGCGGGGTGTTGTCTAGGTGATCTGGGCGGGGTGTTGTCTCGGTGATCTGGGCGGGGTGTTGTCTCGGTGATCTGGGCGGGGTGTTGTCTCGGTGATCTGGGCGGGGTGGAGAGGTCAGGCTGCGGTTTAAAGCAACGTTCTTGAGAGTCTTGGATGGGAACTGTCTCCCTGTACAGGTGAACAGGGTCATAGAGACAGTCCAGGCTCTATAACCCTGACCCTGACTCTATAACCCTGGCTCTATAACCCTGACCCTGGCTCTATAACCCTGGCTCTATAACCCTGGCTCTATAACCCTGGCTCTATAACCCTGGCTCTATAACCCTGGTTCTATAACCCTGACTCTATAACCCTGACTCTATAACCCTGGCTCTATAACCCTGGCTCTATAACCCTGACCCTGACTCTATAACCCTGGCTCTATAACCCTGACTCTATAACCCTGGTTCTATAACCCTGGCTCTATAACCCTGACTCTATAACCCTGGCTCTATAACCCTGGCTCTATAACCCTGGTTCTATAACCCTGGCTCTATAACCCTGACTCTATAACCCTGGCTCTATAACCCTGGCTCTATAACCCTGACTCTATAACCCTGGCTCTATAACCCTGGCTCTATAACCCTGGCTCTATAACCCTGGCTCTATAACCCTGACTCTATAACCCTGACCCTGGCTCTATAACCCTGGCTCTATAAACCTGGCTCTATAACCCTGGCTCTATAACCCTGGCTCTATTACCCTGACTCTATAACCCTGGCTCTACAACCCTGACTCTATAACCCTGGCTCTATAACCCTGGCTCTATTACCCTGGCTCTATAACCCTGGCTCTATAACCCTGACCCTGACTCTATAACCCTGGCTCTATAACCCTGGCTCTATAACCCTGGCCCTGGCTCTATAACCCTGGCTCTATAACCCTGGCTCTATAACCCTGGCTCTATAACCCTGACCCTGGCTCTATAACCCTGGCTCTATAACCCTGGCTCTATAACCCTGGCTCTATAACCCTGGTTCTATAACCCTGGCTCTATAACCCTGGCTCTATAACCCTGACTCTACAACCCTGGCTCTATAACCCTGGCTCTATAACCCTGGCTCTACAACCCTGGCTCTATAACCCTGACCCTGGCTCCATAACCCTAACCCTGGCTCTATAACCCTGACTCTATAACCCTGACTCTACAACCCTGGCTCTATAACCCTGGCTCTATAACCCTGACTCTATAACCCTGACTCTACAACCCTGACTCTACAACCCTGACTCTACAACCCTGGCTCTATAACCCTGACTCTACAACCCTGGCTCTATAACCCTGGTTCTATAACCCTGGCTCTATAACCCTGACTCTACAACCCTGGCTCTATAACCCTGGCTCTATAACCCTGGCTCTATAACCCTGGCTCTACAACCCTGGCTCGATAACCCTGGCTCTACAACCCTGGCTCGATAACCCTGGCTCTACAACCCTGACCCTGGCTCTATAACCCTGGCTCTATAACCCTGGCTCTATAACCCTGACTCTATAACCCTGACTCTACAACCCTGACTCTACAACCCTGACTCTACAACCCTGACTCTACAACCCTGGCTCTATAACCCTGACTCTACAACCCTGGCTCTATAACCCTGGTTCTATAACCCTGGCTCTATAACCCTGACTCTACAACCCTGGTTCTATAACCCTGGTTCTATAACCCTGGCTCTATAACCCTGACTCTACAACCCTGGCTCTATAACCCTGGCTCTATAACCCTGGCTCTATATCCCTGACTCTATAACCCTGGCTCTATAACCCTGGCTCTATAACCCTGGCTCTATAACCCTGGTTCTATAACCCTGGCTCTATAACCCTGACTCTATAACCCTGGCTCTATAACCCTGGCTCTATAACCCTGACTCTATAACCCTGGCTCTATAACCCTGGCTCTATAACCCTGGCTCTACAACCCTGGCTCTACAACCCTGGCTCTACAACCCTGACCCTGGCTCTATAACCCTGGCTCTATAACCCTGAGTCATTACAGAACGTCAGAACCCCGTTCCTATCAGTCTCTCACATCTCTCTCTGCAGGGCATCATAGTGGAACATTGGAGAACAGAACATATGGTTGGACTTTGAACCCTGAGGTCCCTGGCGAGGTCCTCAGCTCTGGCTGGGCAAATAATCTTAGAGCAGGTTTCTGAACAGAATAAGATCTGTGGTGGAGATAGGTAGATGGAAGGTCTGTGCCTAGTGTGTTGGAGATAGGTAGATGGAAGGTCTGTGCCCAGTGTGGTGGAGATAGGTAGATGGAAGGTCTGTGCCCAGTGTGTTTGGAGATAGGTAGATGGAAGGTCTGTGCTCAGTGTGGTGGAGATAGGTAGATGGAAGGTCTGTGCCCAGTGTGTTTGGAGATAGGTAGATGGAAGGTCTGTGCTCAGTGTGTTGAAGATAGGTAGATGGAAGGTCTGTGCCCAGTGTGGTGGAGATAGGTAGATGGAAGGTCTGTGCCCAGTGTGTTGGAGATAGGTAGATGGAAGGTCTGTGCCCAGTGTGTTGAAGATAGGTAGATGGAAGGTCTGTGCCCAGTGTGGTGGAGATAGGTAGATGGAAGGTCTGCCGCCCAGTGTGTTGGAGATATATAGATGGAAGGTCTGTGCCCAGTGTGTTGGAGATAGATAGATGGAAGGTCTGTGCCCAGTGTGTTGGAGATATATAGATGGAAGGTCTGTGCCCAGTGTGTTGGAGATATATAGATGGAAGGTCTGTGCCCAGTGTGTTGGAGATATATAGATGGAAGGTCTGTGCTCAGTGTGTTGAAGATATATAGATGGAAGGTCTGTGCTCAGTGTGTTGAAGATATATAGATGGAAGGTCTGTGCTCAGTGTGTTGAAGATATATAGATGGAAGGTCTGTGCCCAGTGTGTTTGGAGATAGGTAGATGGAAGGTCTGTGCCCAGTGTGTTGAAGATAGGTAGATGGAAGGTCTGTGCTCAGTGTGTTGAAGATAGGTAGATGGAAGGTCTGTGCTCAGTGTGTTGGAGATATATAGATGGAAGGTCTGTGCCCAGTGTGTTGGAGATAGGTAGATGGAAGGTCTGTGCCCAGTGTGTTGAAGATAGGTAGATGGAAGGTCTGTGCCCAGTGTGTTTGGAGATAGGTAGATGGAAGGTCTGTGCCCAGTGTGGTGGAGATAGGTAGATGGAAGGTCTGTGCCCAGTGTGTTGGAGATATATAGATGGAAGGTCTGTGCCCAGTGTGTTGAAGATAGGTAGATGGAAGGTCTGTGCTCAGTGTGTTGAAGATAGGTAGATGGAAGGTCTGTGCTCAGTGTGTTGAAGATAGGTACACAAGTGGTGTCGGGAGCAACTGCTTGCACGAGCGTTACCAGTCCACTATGTCTCCCTGTCATGGCTTTTGTGCCATCAGTACAGACACCAACACATCTTAAGCACCAAAGTCCATTTAATGTCACAAAGCTGTCCAGTACTTTAAAAAAAATCCTCTTCTGTTGTCCTGGTTTCTAGTGGTTTGCAGAAGAGGATGTCTTCCTTAATTGACCCCCATAAACATAACGGACATATACCAGGAGCTGTGCCAGGCTGACTCATCCAGCTGTAATGCATATAATTCACTGGCTTGTATGTGAAGCAGTAATTGTTTCAAAACATCTCCTGCCGTGTCACTGATGCATCATGAAACAGTGTTTGATGAAGGCATTGTCTGTATCGTTTTTTGGGCCTTTTCCCCAAACATTGCCGCAGCCACATTCGCGGCAGCAGGAAGAATGAAGTCCTCCACAATAGTATGGGCCTTCCCTGTCCCAGTCACTTCGTCGTTCACCATATAAGGTGCTTCTAGCCCCTTCTTATTCATGGCATCTGTTGCTTTTATACATGTCTTACTACTCGAAAGTCGTCTTAATTCTCGCTCAAAAAACTTTCCCTGGTTTTACTGTCAGCCCAGGTCTGTCAGGGCCCAGGTCTGTCAGGGCCCAGGTCTGTCAGGGCCCAGGTCTGTCAGGGCCCAGGTCTGTCAAGGCCCAGGTCTTTCAGGGCCCAGGTCTCTCAGGGCCCAGGCCTGTCAGGGCCCAGGTATGTCAGGGCCCAGGTATGTCAGGGCCCAGGTCTCTCGGGGCCCAGGTCTCTCAGGGCCCAGGTCTCTCAGGGCCTAGGTCTGTCAGGGCCCAGGTCTGTCAGGGCCCAGGTTTGTCAGGGCCCAGGTCTGTCAGGGCCCAGGTCTGGCAGAATCTGTGCAGACAATCTAGGTGCTGCTGTAGGCCCTCCTTGGTTGGGGACAGAAGCACTAGATCATCAGCAAACAGGAGACATTTGACTTCAGATTCTAGTAGGGTGATGCCGGGTGCAGCAGACAGCATGCAGGTGCCCGGCCCGCAACAAGGAGACGCTAGAGCACGATGAGACAAGCTAATCTCGTCCGGGAAAAACCTTCCCCTAACCCAGACAGCGCTGGGCCAAGTGTGTGCCACCTCATGGGTCTCCAGGCTCGAACCCCAGTGTGATGCTTCTAGCACTGCGATGCACCACTTCGGGAGGCCCCTACCCTAACACACACGGTCTGCAAACACACTGGGCACAGACCTTCCATCTACCTATCTCCAAACACACTGGGCACAGACCTTCCATCTACCAACACACTGGGCATAGACCTTCCATCTACCAACACACTGGGCACAGACCTTCCATCTACCTATCGCCAAACACACTGGGCACAGACCTTCCATCTCCAAACACACTGGGCACAGACCTTCCATCTACCAACACACTGGGCACAGACCTTCCATCAATATATCTCCAACACACTGGGCACAGACCTTCCATCTACCAACACACTGGGCACAGACCTTCCATCTATATATCTCCAACACACTGGGCACAGACTTTCCATCTCTCTATCTCCAAACACACTGGGCACAGACCTTCCATCTACCAACACACTGGGCACAGACCTTCCATCTATCTATCTCCAAACACACTGGGCACAGACCTTCCATCTATCTATCTCCAACACACTGGGCACAGACCTTCCATCTATATATCTCCAAACACACTGGGCACAGACCTTCCATCTACCAACACACTGGGAACAGACC
The DNA here is from genome assembly GCF_034236695.1 of Oncorhynchus nerka. Taxonomy (NCBI): domain Eukaryota; kingdom Metazoa; phylum Chordata; class Actinopteri; order Salmoniformes; family Salmonidae; genus Oncorhynchus; species Oncorhynchus nerka. Next base: position 1,869,973 of record NC_088400.1, read on the forward strand.
TTCCATCTATCTATCTCCAAACACACTGGGAACAGACCTTCCATCTATCTATCTCCACCACACTGAGCACAGACCTTCCATCTACCAACACACTGGGAACAGACCTTCCATCTATCTATCTCCACCACACTGAGCACAGACCTTCCATCTACCAACACACTGGGAACAGACCTTCCATCTACCAACACACTGGGAACAGACCTTCCATCTATCTATCTCCAAACACACTGGGAACAGACCTTCCATCTATCTATCTCCAAACACACTGGGCACAGACCTTCCATCTACCAACACACTGGGCACAGACCTTCCATCTACCTATCTCCACCACACTGGGAACAGACCTTCCATCTATCTATCTCCAAACACACTGGGCACAGACCTTCCATCTATCTATCTCCAAACACACTGGGCACAGACCTTCCATCTATCTATCTCCAACACACTGGGCACAGACCTTCCATCTATATAGCTCCAACACACTGGGCACAGACCTTCCATCTACCAACACACTGGGAACAGACCTTCCATCTACCAACACACTGGGAACAGACCTTCCATCTATCTATCTCCAAACACACTGGGAACAGACCTTCCATCTATCTATCTCCAAACACACTGGGCACAGACCTTCCATCTACCTATCTCCAACACACTGGGCACAGACCTTCCATCTACCAACACACTGGGAACAGACCTTCCATCTACCTATCTCCAAACACACTGGGCACAGACCTTCCATCTACCAACACACTGGGCACAGACCTTCCATCTACCAACACACTGGGCACAGACCTTCCATCTATATATCTCCAACACACTGGGCACAGACCTTCCATCTACCAACACACTGGGAACAGACCTTCCATCTATCTATCTCCAAACACACTGGGCACAGACCTTCCATCTATCTATCTCCAACACACTGGGCACAGACCTTCCATCTATATATCTCCAACACACTGGGCACAGACCTTCCATCTACCAACACACTGGGAACAGACCTTCCATCTCCAAACACACTGGGAACAGACCTTCCATCTATCTATCTCCAAACACACTGGGCACAGACCTTCCATCTACCTATCTCCAACACACTGGGCACAGACCTTCCATCTACCAACACACTGGGAACAGACCTTCCATCTACCTATCTCCACCACACTGAGCACAGACCTTCCATCTACAACACACTGGGCACAGACCTTCCCTCTATCTATCTCCAAACACACTGGGCACAGACCTTCCATCTACCAACACACTGGGTACAGACCTTCCATCTACCTATCTCCAACACACTGGGCACAGACCTTCCATCTCCAACACACTGGGCACAGACCTTCCATCTCAAACACACTGGGCACAGACCTTCCATCTACCTATCTCCACCACACTGGGTACAGACCTTCCATCTATCTATCTCCAAACACACTGGGAACAGACCTTCCATCTATCTATGTCCACCACACTGAGCACAGACCTTCCATCTACCAACACACTGGGAACAGACCTTCCATCTATCTATCTCCACCACACTGAGCACAGACCTTCCATCTACCAACACACTGGGAACAGACCTTCCATCTACCAACACACTGGGAACAGACCTTCCATCTATCTATCTCCAAACACACTGGGAACAGACCTTCCATCTATCTATCTCCAAACACACTGGGCACAGACCTTCCATCTACCAACACACTGGGTACAGACCTTCCATCTACCTATCTCCAAACACACTGGGCACAGACCTTCCATCTACCAACACACTGGGCACAGACCTTCCATCTACCTATCTCCAAACACACTGGGCACAGACCTTCCATCTACCTATCTCCAAACACACTGGGCACAGACCTTCCATCTACCTATCTCCACCACACTGGGCACAGACCTTCCATCTACCAACACACTGGGCACAGACCTTCCATCTACCTATATCCAAACACACTGGGTACAGACCTTCCATCTACCTATCTCCACCACACTGGGCACAGACCTTCCATCTACCTATCTCCAAACACACTGGGCACAGACTTTCCATCTACCTATCTCCAAACACACTGGGCACAGACCTTCCATCTACCTATCTCCAAACACACTAGGCACAGACCTTCCATCTACCTATCTCCAACACACTGGGCACAGACCTTCCATCTATCTATCTCCAACACACTGGCCACAGACCTTCCATCTAACTATCTCCAACACACTGGGCACAGACCTTCCATCTCTCTATCTCCAACACACTGGGCACAGACCTTCCATCTATCTATCTCCAAACACACTGGGCACAGACCTTCCATCTACCAACACACTGGGCACAGACCTTCCATCTATCTATCTCCAAACACACTGGGCACAGACCTTCCATCTACCACGACACTGGGAACAGACCTTCCATCTATCTATCTCCAAACACACTGGGCACAGACCTTCCATCTATCTATCTCCAAACACACTGGGCACAGACCTTCCATCTATCTATCTCCAACACACTGGGCACAGACCTTCCATCTATATATCTCCAACACACTGGGCACAGACCTTCCATCTACCAACACACTGGGAACAGACCTTCCATCTACCAACACACTGGGAACAGACCTTCCATCCATCTATCTATCTCCAAACACACTGGGAACAGACCTTCCATCTATCTATCTCCAAACACACTGGGCACAGACCTTCCATCTACCTATCTCCAACACACTGGGCACAGACCTTCCATCTACCAACACACTGGGAACAGACCTTCCATCTACCTATCTCCACCACACTGAGCACAGACCTTCCATCTACAACACACTGGGCACAGACCTTCCCTCTATCTATCTCCAAACACACTGGGCACAGACCTTCCATCTACCAACACACTGGGTACAGACCTTCCATCTACCTATCTCCAACACACTGGGCACAGACCTTCCATCTCCAACACACTGGGCACAGACCTTCCATCTCAAACACACTGGGCACAGACCTTCCATCTACCTATCTCCACCACACTGGGTACAGACCTTCCATCTATCTATCTCCAAACACACTGGGCACAGACCTTCCATCTACCTATCTCCAACACACTGGGCACAGACCTTCAATCTATCTATCTCCAAACACACTGGGCACAGACCTTCCATCTACCAACACACTGGGAACAGACCTTCCATCTATCTATCTCCAAACACACTGGGAACAGACCTTCCATCTATCTATCTCCAAACACACTGGGCACAGACCTTCCATCTACCTATCTCCAACACACTGGGCACAGACCTTCCATCTACCAACACACTGGGAACAGACCTTCCATCTACCTATCTCCAAACACACTGGGCACAGACCTTCCATCTACCAACACACTGGGCACAGACCTTCCATCTACCAACACACTGGGCACAGACCTTCCATCTATATATCTCCAACACACTGGGCACAGACCTTCCATCTACCAACACACTGGGAACAGACCTTCCATCTATCTATCTCCAAACACACTGGGCACAGACCTTCCATCTATCTATCTCAACACACTGGGCACAGACCTTCCATCTATATCTCCAACACACTGGGCACAGACCTTCCATCTACCAACACACTGGGAACAGACCTTCCATCTCCAAACACACTGGGAACAGACCTTCCATCTATCTATCTCCAAACACACTGGGCACAGACCTTCCATCTACCTATCTCCAACACACTGGGCACAGACCTTCCATCTACCAACACACTGGGAACAGACCTTCCATCTACCTATCTCCACCACACTGAGCACAGACCTTCCATCTACAACACACTGGGCACAGACCTTCCCTCTATCTATCTCCAAACACACTGGGCACAGACCTTCCATCTACCAACACACTGGGTACAGACCTTCCATCTACCTATCTCCAACACACTGGGCACAGACCTTCCATCTCAACACACTGGGCACAGACCTTCCATCTCAAACACACTGGGCACAGACCTTCCATCTACCTATCTCCACCACACTGGGTACAGACCTTCCATCTATCTATCTCCAAACACACTGGGAACAGACCTTCCATCTATCTATCTCCAAACACACTGGGCACAGACCTTCCATCTACCAACACACTGGGCACAGACCTTCCATCTACCTATCTCCACCACACTGGGAACAGACCTTCCATCTATCTATCTCCAAACACACTGGGCACAGACCTTCCATCTATCTATCTCCAAACACACTGGGCACAGACCTTCCATCTATCTATCTCCAACACACTGGGCACAGACCTTCCATCTATATAGCTCCAACACACTGGGCACAGACCTTCCATCTACCAACACACTGGGAACAGACCTTCCATCTACCAACACACTGGGAACAGACCTTCCATCTATCTATCTCCAAACACACTGGGAACAGACCTTCCATCTATCTATCTCCAAACACACTGGGCACAGACCTTCCATCTACCTATCTCCAACACACTGGGCACAGACCTTCCATCTACCAACACACTGGGAACAGACCTTCCATCTACCTATCTCAACCACACTGAGCACAGACCTTCCATCTACAACACACTGGGCACAGACCTTCCCTCTATCTATCTCCAAACACACTGGGCACAGACCTTCCATCTACCAACACACTGGGCACAGACCTTCCATCTACCAACACACTGGGCACAGACCTTCCATCTATATATCTCCAACACACTGGGCACAGACCTTCCATCTACCAACACACTGGGAACAGACCTTCCATCTATCTATCTCCAAACACACTGGGCACAGACCTTCCATCTATCTATCTCCAACACACTGGGCACAGACCTTCCATCTATATATCTCCAACACACTGGGCACAGACCTTCCATCTACCAACACACTGGGAACAGACCTTCCATCTCCAAACACACTGGGAACAGACCTTCCATCTATCTATCTCCAAACACACTGGGCACAGACCTTCCATCTACCTATCTCCAACACACTGGGCACAGACCTTCCATCTACCAACACACTGGGAACAGACCTTCCATCTACCTATCTCCACCACACTGAGCACAGACCTTCCATCTACAACACACTGGGCACAGACCTTCCCTCTATCTATCTCCAAACACACTGGGCACAGACCTTCCATCTACCAACACACTGGGTACAGACCTTCCATCTACCTATCTCCAACACACTGGGCACAGACCTTCCATCTCCAACACACTGGGCACAGACCTTCCATCTCAAACACACTGGGCACAGACCTTCCATCTACCTATCTCCACCACACTGGGTACAGACCTTCCATCTATCTATCTCCAAACACACTGGGAACAGACCTTCCATCTATCTATGTCCACCACACTGAGCACAGACCTTCCATCTACCAACACACTGGGAACAGACCTTCCATCTATCTATCTCCACCACACTGAGCACAGACCTTCCATCTACCAACACACTGGGAACAGACCTTCCATCTACCAACACACTGGGAACAGACCTTCCATCTATCTATCTCCAAACACACTGGGAACAGACCTTCCATCTATCTATCTCCAAACACACTGGGCACAGACCTTCCATCTACCAACACACTGGGTACAGACCTTCCATCTACCTATCTCCAAACACACTGGGCACAGACCTTCCATCTACCAACACACTGGGCACAGACCTTCCATCTACCTATCTCCAAACACACTGGGCACAGACCTTCCATCTACCTATCTCCAAACACACTGGGCACAGACCTTCCATCTACCTATCTCCACCACACTGGGCACAGACCTTCCATCTACCAACACACTGGGCACAGACCTTCCATCTACCTATATCCAAACACACTGGGTACAGACCTTCCATCTACCTATCTCCACCACACTGGGCACAGACCTTCCATCTACCTATCTCCAAACACACTGGGCACAGACTTTCCATCTACCTATCTCCAAACACACTGGGCACAGACCTTCCATCTACCTATCTCCAAACACACTAGGCACAGACCTTCCATCTACCTATCTCCAACACACTGGGCACAGACCTTCCATCTATCTATCTCCAACACACTGGCCACAGACCTTCCATCTAACTATCTCCAACACACTGGGCACAGACCTTCCATCTCTCTATCTCCAACACACTGGGCACAGACCTTCCATCTATCTATCTCCAAACACACTGGGCACAGACCTTCCATCTACCAACACACTGGGCACAGACCTTCCATCTATCTATCTCCAAACACACTGGGCACAGACCTTCCATCTACCACGACACTGGGAACAGACCTTCCATCTATCTATCTCCAAACACACTGGGCACAGACCTTCCATCTATCTATCTCCAAACACACTGGGCACAGACCTTCCATCTATCTATCTCCAACACACTGGGCACAGACCTTCCATCTATATATCTCCAACACACTGGGCACAGACCTTCCATCTACCAACACACTGGGAACAGACCTTCCATCTACCAACACACTGGGAACAGACCTTCCATCCATCTATCTATCTCCAAACACACTGGGAACAGACCTTCCATCTATCTATCTCCAAACACACTGGGCACAGACCTTCCATCTACCTATCTCCAACACACTGGGCACAGACCTTCCATCTACCAACACACTGGGAACAGACCTTCCATCTACCTATCTCCACCACACTGAGCACAGACCTTCCATCTACAACACACTGGGCACAGACCTTCCCTCTATCTATCTCCAAACACACTGGGCACAGACCTTCCATCTACCAACACACTGGGTACAGACCTTCCATCTACCTATCTCCAACACACTGGGCACAGACCTTCCATCTCCAACACACTGGGCACAGACCTTCCATCTCAAACACACTGGGCACAGACCTTCCATCTACCTATCTCCACCACACTGGGTACAGACCTTCCATCTATCTATCTCCAAACACACTGGGCACAGACCTTCCATCTACCTATCTCCAACACACTGGGCACAGACCTTCAATCTATCTATCTCCAAACACACTGGGCACAGACCTTCCATCTACCAACACACTGGGAACAGACCTTCCATCTATCTATCTCCAAACACACTGGGAACAGACCTTCCATCTATCTATCTCCAAACACACTGGGCACAGACCTTCCATCTACCAACACACTGGGAACAGACCTTCCATCTATCTATCTCCAAACACACTGGGAACAGACCTTCCATCTATCTATCTCCAAACACACTGGGCACAGACCTTCCATCTACCTATCTCCAACACACTGGGCACAGACATTCCATCTATCTATCTCCAAACACACTGGGCACAGACCTTCCATCTATATATCTCCAAACACACTGGGCACAGACCTTCCATCTACCTATCTCCAACACACAGGGCACAGACCTTCCATCTACCTATTTCAAACACACTGGGCACAGACCTTCCATCTCCAACACACTGGGCACAGACCTTCCATCTCCAACACACTGGGTACAGACCTTCCATCTACCTATCTCCACCACACTGGGCACAGACTTTCCATCTATCTATCTCCAAACACACTGGGCACAGACCTTCCATCTACCTATCTCCAACACACTGGGCACAGACCTTCCATCTACCAACACACTGGGAACAGACCTTCCATCTACCTATCTCCACCACACTGAGCACAGACCTTCCATCTACAACACACTGGGCACAGACCTTCCCTCTATCTATCTCCAAACACACTGGGCACAGACCTTCCATCTACCAACACACTGGGTACAGACCTTCCATCTACCTATCTCCAACACACTGGGCACAGACCTTCCATCTCCAACACACTGGGCACAGACCTTCCATCTCAAACACACTGGGCACAGACCTTCCATCTACCTATCTCCACCACACTGGGTACAGACCTTCCATCTATCTATCTCCAAACACACTGGGAACAGACCTTCCATCTATCTATCTCCAAACACACTGGGCACAGACCTTCCATCTACCAACACACTGGGCACAGACCTTCCATCTACCTATCTCCACCACACTGGGAACAGACCTTCCATCTATCTATCTCCAAACACACTGGGCACAGACCTTCCATCTATCTATCTCCAAACACACTGGGCACAGACCTTCCATCTATCTATCTCCAACACACTGGGCACAGACCTTCCATCTATATAGCTCCAACACACTGGGCACAGACCTTCCATCTACCAACACACTGGGAACAGACCTTCCATCTACCAACACACTGGGAACAGACCTTCCATCTATCTATCTCCAAACACACTGGGAACAGACCTTCCATCTATCTATCTCCAAACACACTGGGCACAGACCTTCCATCTACCTATCTCCAACACACTGGGCACAGACCTTCCATCTACCAACACACTGGGAACAGACCTTCCATCTACCTATCTCCACCACACTGAGCACAGACCTTACATCTACAACACACTGGGCACAGACCTTCCCTCTATCTATCTCCAAACACACTGGGCACAGACCTTCCATCTACCAACACACTGGGCACAGACCTTCCATCTACCAACACACTGGGCACAGACCTTCCATCTATATATCTCCAACACACTGGGCACAGACCTTCCATCTACCAACACACTGGGAACAGACCTTCCATCTATCTATCTCCAAACACACTGGGCACAGACCTTCCATCTATATATCTCCAACACACTGGGCACAGACCTTCCATCTATATATCTCCAACACACTGGGCACAGACCTTCCATCTACCAACACACTGGGAACAGACCTTCCATCTCCAAACACACTGGGAACAGACCTTCCATCTATCTATCTCCAAACACACTGGGCACAGACCTTCCATATACCTATCTCCAACACACTGGGCACAGACCTTCCATCTACTAACACACTGGGAACAGACCTTCCATCTACCTATCTCCACCACACTGAGCACAGACCTTCCATCTACAACACACTGGGCACAGACCTTCCCTCTATCTATCTCCAAACACACTGGGCACAGACCTTCCATCTACCAACACACTGGGTACAGACCTTCCATCTACCTATCTCCAACACACTGGGCACAGACCTTCCATCTCCAACACACTGGGCACAGACCTTCCATCTCAAACACACTGGGCACAGACCTTCCATCTACCTATCTCCACCACACTGGGTACAGACCTTCCATCTATCTATCTCCAAACACACTGGGAACAGACCTTCCATCTATCTATCTCCACCACACTGAGCACAGACCTTCCATCTACCAACACACTGGGAACAGACCTTCCATCTATCTATCTCCACCACACTGAGCACAGACCTTCCATCTACCAACACACTGGGAACAGACCTTCCGACTACCAACACACTGGGAACAGACCTTCCATCTATCTATCTCCAAACACACTGGGAACAGACCTTCCATCTATCTATCTCCAAACACACTGGGCACAGACCTTCCATCTACCAACACACTGGGTACAGACCTTCCATCTACCTATCTCCAAGCACAGACCTTCCATCTACCTATCTCCAAACACACTGGGCACAGACCTTCCATCTACCTATCTCCAAACACACTGGGCACAGACCTTCCATCTACCTATCTCCACCACACTGGGCACAGACCTTCCATCTACCAACACACTGGGCACAGACCTTCCATCTACCTATATCCAAACACACTGGGTACAGACCTTCCATCTACCTATCTCCACCACACTGGGCACAGACCTTCCATCTACCTATCTCCAAACACACTGGGCACAGACTTTCCATCTACCTATCTCCAAACACACTGGGCACAGACCTTCCATCTACCTATCTCCAACACACTAGGCACAGACCTTCCATCTACCTATCTCCAACACACTGGGCACAGACCTTCCATCTATCTATCTCCAACACACTGGGCACAGACCTTCCATCTAACTATCTCCAACACACTGGGCACAGACCTTCCATCTCTCTATCTCCAACACACTGGGCACAGACCTTCCATCTAACTATCTCCAACACACTGGGCACAGACCTTCCATCTATCTATCTCCAAACACACTGGGCACAGACCTTCCATCTACCAACACACTGGGCACAGACCTTCCATCTATCTATCTCCAAACACACTGGGCACAGACCTTCCATCTACCACCACACTGGGAACAGACCTTCCATCTATCTATCTCCAAACACACTGGGCACAGACCTTCCATCTATCTATCTCCAAACACACTGGGCACAGACCTTCCATCTATCTATCTCCAACACACTGGGCACAGACCTTCCATCTATATATCTCCAACACACTGGGCACAGACCTTCCATCTACCAACACACTGGGAACAGACCTTCCATCTACCAACACACTGGGAACAGACCTTCCATCCATCTATCTATCTCCAAACACACTGGGAACAGACCTTCCATCTATCTATCTCCAAACACACTGGGCACAGACCTTCCATCTACCTATCTCCAACACACTGGGCACAGACCTTCCATCTACCAACACACTGGGAACAGACCTTCCATCTACCTATCTCCACCACACTGAGCACAGACCTTCCATCTACAACACACTGGGCACAGACCTTCCCTCTATCTATCTCCAAACACACTGGGCACAGACCTTCCATCTACCAACACACTGGGTACAGACCTTCCATCTACCTATCTCCAACACACTGGGCACAGACCTTCCATCTCCAACACACTGGGCACAGACCTTCCATCTCAAACACACTGGGCACAGACCTTCCATCTACCTATCTCCACCACACTGGGTACAGACCTTCCATCTATCTATCTCCAAACACACTGGGCACAGACCTTCCATCTACCTATCTCCAACACACTGGGCACAGACCTTCAATCTATCTATCTCCAAACACACTGGGCACAGACCTTCCATCTATCAACACACTGGGAACAGACCTTCCATCTATCTATCTCCAAACACACTGGGAACAGACCTTCCATCTATCTATCTCCAAACACACTGGGCACAGACCTTCCATCTACCAACACACTGGGAACAGACCTTCCATCTATCTATCTCCAAACACACTGGGAACAGACCTTCCATCTATCTATCTCCAAACACACTGGGCACAGACCTTCCATCTACCTATCTCCAACACACTGGGCACAGACATTCCATCTATCTATCTCCAAACACACTGGGCACAGACCTTCCATCTATATATCTCCAAACACACTGGGCACAGACCTTCCATCTACCTATCTCCAACACACAGGGCACAGACCTTCCATCTACCTATTTCAAACACACTGGGCACAGACCTTCCATCTCCAACACACTGGGCACAGACCTTCCATCTCCAACACACTGGGTACAGACCTTCCATCTCAAACACACTGGGCACAGACCTTCCATCTCAAACACACTGGGCACAGACCTTCCATCTACCTATCTCCACCACACTGGGCACAGACTTTCCATCTATCTATCTCCAAACACACTGGGCACAGACCTTCCATCTACCTATCTCCACCACACTGGGCACAGACCTTCCATCTATCTATCTCCAACACACTGGGCACAGACCTTCCATCTACCAACACACTGGGAACAGACCTTCCATCTACCAACACACTGGGAACAGACCTTCCATCTATCTATCTCCACCACACTGGGCACAGACCTTCCATCTACCTATCTCCACCACACTGGGCACAGACCTTCCATATCTCTATCTCCAAACACACTGGGCACAGACCTTCCATCTACCTATCTCCAACACACTGGGCACAGACCTTCCATCTACCAACACACTGGGCACAGACCTTCCATCTACCAACACACTGGGAACAGACCTTCCATCTATCTATCTCCAAACACACTGGGCACAGACCTTCCATCTATCTATCTCCACCACACTGGGCACAGACCTTCCATCTACCTATCTCCACCACACTGGGCACAGACCTTCCATCTACCTATCTCCAAACACACTGTGCACAGACCTTCCATCTACCTATCTCCAACACACTGGGCACAGACCTTCCATCTACCTATCTCCACCACAGATCTTATTCTGTTCAGAAACCTGCTCTAAGATTATTTGCCCAGCCAGAGCTGAGGACCTCGCCAGGGACCTCAGGGTTCAAAGTCCAACCATATGTTCTGTTCTCCAATGTTCCACTATGATGCCCTGCAGAGAGAGATGTGAGAGACTGATAGGAACAGGGTTCTGACGTTCTGCTAATGACTCAGGGTTATAGAGCCAGGGTTATAGAGCCAGGGTCAGGGTTGTAGAGCCAGGGTTGTAGAGCCAGGGTTGTAGAGCCAGGGTTATCGAGCCAGGGTTATAGAGCCAGGGTCAGGGTTGTAGAGCCAGGGTTATCGAGCCAGGGTTGTAGAGCCAGGGTTATAGAGCCAGGGTTATAGAGCCAGGGTTGTAGAGTCAGGGTTATAGAGCCAGGGTTATAGAACCAGGGTTATAGAGCCAGGGTTATAGAGCCAGGGTTATAGAGCCTGGGTTATAGAGCCAGGGTTGTAGAGTCAGGGTTGTAGAGTCACGGTTGTAGAGTCAGGGTTGTAGAGCCAGGGTTATAGAGTCAGGGTTATAGAGCCAGGGTTATAGAGCCAGGGTTATAGAGCCAGGGTTGTAGAGTCAGGGTTATAGAGTCAGGGTTATAGAGCCAGGGTTAGGGTTATGGAGCCAGGGTCAGGGTTATAGATCCAGGGTTATAGAGCCAGGGTTAGGGTTATGGAGCCAGGGTCAGGGTTATAGAGCCAGGGTTGTAGAGCCAGGGTTATAGAGCCAGGGTATAGAGCCAGGGTTATAGAGCCAGGGTTGTAGAGTCAGGGTTATAGAGCCAGGGTTATAGAACCAGGGTTATAGAGCCAGGGTTATAGAGCCAGGGTCAGGGTTATAGAACCAGGGTTATAGAGCCAGGGTTATAGAGCCAGGGCCAGGGTTATAGAGCCAGGGTTATAGAGCCAGGGTTATAGAGCCAGGGTCAGGGTTATAGAGCCAGGGTTATAGAGCCAGGGTTATAGAGCCAGGGTTATAGAGCCAGGGTTATAGAGCCAGGGTTATAGAACCAGGGTTATAGAGTCAGGGTTATAGAGCCAGGGTTATAGAGTCAGGGTCAGGGTTATAGAGCCAGGGTTATAGAGCCAGGGTTATAGAGTCAGGGTTATAGAGTCAGGGTTATAGAACCAGGGTTATAGAGTCAGGGTCAGGGTTATAGAGCCAGGGTTATAGAGTCAGGGTTATAGAACCAGGGTTATAGAGGGCCTACAGGGCCTAGAGGCTCTTGGGTACACTGCAGCATCAACCTAGAGGCTCTTGGGTAGACTGCAGCATCAACCTAGAGGCTCTTGGGTACACTGCAGCATCAACCTAGAGGCTCTTGGGTACACTGCAGCATCCACAGAGAGGCTCTTGGGTACACTGCAGCATCCACCTAGAGGCTCTTGCTGCCAAGGGAATGTCTGACAGCTTGAAATATGTTTTTGACACCACAGTGAAAATGGTTAACTTTGTTAAAGCAAGACCTCTGAACTCTCGTATTTTCTGCACTTTGCACTGATATGGACAGCGACCATGTAACGCTTTTACAACATACAGAAGTGCGCTGGTTATCAAGGGGCAAAGTATTGACACAATGTTTTGAATAAAGCCCCTTGAATTGAATTGAATTGAGAGAGAGAGAGAGAGAGAGAGAGAGGGGGAGGGGGTAGAGAGAGAGAGGTTAAAGTTATTGGGGTGAGAGATGGGGGTAGGGAGGGAGGGAAGGAGCAGCTGCCTTGCTATGTAAATAGTTGGGGAGGTAGGGTGGGTCTTGGAGCCAAGGGTTCTACAAAAGGCCTTCACCATCTGTTCCAGGCTGGATTCCTGCTCGGTTCTGATCTACTCTGTTCTGCGTTGAAGTTACAACAACAGTCTCCTCACAGCACTGTTTTCTCATCACACTGGATCATGAATACATAGTTCTCTCTCTCTCTCTCTCTCTCTCTCTCTCTCTCTCTCTCTCTCCTCTCTCTCTCTCCTCCCTCCCTCTCTCTCCCTCCCCCTCCCTCCCTCTCCCCTCCCTCCCTCCCTCCCCTCTCTCTCTCCCTCCCTCCCTCTCTCTCCCTCCCTCTCTCTCCCTCCCTCCCTCCCTCTCCCTCTCTCTCCCTCCCTCCCTCTCCCTCTCTCCCTCTCCCTCTCCCCCTCCCTCCCCTCCCCTCCTCCTCCTCCTCGACCCCCCCCTCCTCCTCCCTCCCTCATCAGATACAGAGGGGACCCACTCAGCGCTGAGAAACTGAACCACAACTGTTATTGTTAATCCACACCTTGATCCTGTGGATGACAGACAGACAGACAGACAGACAGACAGACAGACAGACAGACAGACAGACAGACAGACAGACAGACAGACAGACAGACAGACAGACAGACAGACAGACAGACAGACAGACAGACAGACAGACAGACAGATTTTGACTAAGAATTTCCTTACTTTCTTCGTCATGTAGAGTTTTAGGACTGACTGACTGACTGGCTGATTGACTAACTGAGAGACTGACTGGCTGAATGACTAACTGAAAGACTGACTGGCTAACTGGCTAATGAGAGACTGACTGGCTGATTGACTAACTGAAAGACTGACTGGCTAATGAGAGACTGACTGGCTAACTGGCTGACTGATTGACTGACTAATTAAATGGAAGGCTGGCTGACTGATTGACTGACTGGTTAAAGAGCTAGACGGAAGGCTGACTGATTGACTGACTGGTTAAAGAGCTAGACGGAAGGCTGGCTGACTGATTGACTGACTGGTTAAAGAGCTAGACGGAAGGCTGGCTGACTGATTGACTGACTGGTTAATGGTGGAAGTTCTGTGACTAAATGGCACCCTGGTTCCTTCATAGTGCACTACTTTTGACCACTAGATACATAGGAAATAGGGTGCCATTTGGGACTCGTCCAAGAGGTCCTTTCCTTGTGGAGTAGACGACAAGCCTTGACTCCACATTTCTCTATCTCTCTCCTCCTATCTCTCTCTCTCTCTCCTCCTATCTCTCTCCTCCTACCTCTCTCCTCCTACCTCTCTCCTCCTACCTCTCTCCTCCTATCTCTCTCCTCCTATCTCTCTCCTCCTACCTCTCTCCTCCTATCTCTCTCCTCCTATCTCTCTCCTCCTATCTCTCTCTCTCTCTCCTCCTATCTCTCTCCTCCTATCTCTCTCTTCAGAGAAGAACATATGTGAGTAATCTGTTGAACAAATGTCTGTTTTAGACGGTGTTCCTCCGTGCACACGGCTCCTCTAAAGCTGAAGGGCAGATGAATTATCACTATCTCTACACACTGTGACCAGCCAGCTGGGCTAACAGGCCAAGGAAAGCAGGTGCTGAAATGTAACACCCTTACCTAAATTCACATGCATCTGTCCGTGTCTTCACCCCACCCCACTTCTTCCCCCGACCCGTGACCCCAGCGCAGCATGGCCCTGAACACAGTCTTCGCTGTGTGCGTGTGTGCCTGTGTGTGTGTCGAGGCGGCGGGACCACCTGTGTCTAAGAGGAGACCTCGGCTGTTATGTCTCTGCTATGGAATATAATAACAAGGATAACAGATCCAGCTCTGCAAATAACTCAGTGAGGAGATCATTTTCCGCCACGTGTCGCTCGCTAGACAAAAGGTAAAATAAGAACAGATGATATCATTTAATTCCTCTCATCCTCCTTCTTTCTTCTTCTGGGATCGAGGTTCTTGCTTTCTTTTTCTTCACATGAACTCCTGTCTCTCTCTCTGCTCTGCTGAGGGTGAGAGGACCTCCGTGGGAGGTCCTGGAATAACCATAACCACAGCAGGAGACCCTCCATACAGGTCTAGCAGTGTTAGAGGAGCAGGTTTGGGGTCCTCAGAGATAACCCTGTATGTTCTGTTCCCCTCTCTGTTAAAGGAGCAGGAGGACATGACTCAGGTTTGGGGTCCTCAGAGATAACCCTGTATGTTCTGTTCCCCTCTCTGTAGAGGAGCAGGAGGACATGACTCAGGTTTGGGGTCCTCAGAGATAACACTGTACTTTCTGTTCACCTCTCTGTTAAAGGAGCAGGAGGACATGACTCAGGTTATCACCTCTATGTAGAGGAGACAGATGAAGTTGGTCTAACCCAAACAAACATCTCAGACAATTACAAGGGTTAGTTACCCTGACTCCTATCAGACTATTACCAGGGTTAGTTACACTGACTCCTATCAGACTATTACCAGGGTTAGTTACACTGACTCCTATCTGACTATTACCAGGGTTAGTTACACTGGCTCCTATCAGACTTTCCCAGGGTTAGTTAGGGCTACACTGACTCCTATCAGTCTATTACCAGGGTTAGTTACACTAACTCCTATCAGACTATTACCAGGGTTAGTTAGGGTTACACTGACTCCTATCAGACTTTCCCAGGGTTAGTTACACTGACTCCTATCAGACTATTACCAGGGCTAGTTAGGGTTACACTGACTCCTATCAGACTATTACCAGGGTTAGTTAGGGTTACACTGACTCCTATCAGACTATTACCAGGGTTAGTTACACTGACTCCTATCAGACTATTACCAGGGTTAATTACACTGACTCCTGGTAATAGTCTGATAGGAGTTAGTGTTAGTTACACTAACTCCTATCAGACTATTACCAGGGTTACTCTGACTCCTACCAGACTATTACCAGGGTTAGTTACACTGACTCCTATCAGACTATTGCCAGGGTTAGTTACACTGACTCCTATCAGACTATTACCAGGGTTACACTGACTCCTATCAGACTATTACCAGGGTTAGTTACACTGACTCCTATCAGACTATTACCAGGGTTAGTTACACTGACTCCTATCAGACTATTACCAGGGTTACTAACACTGACTCCTATCAGACTATTACCAGGGTTAGTTACACTGACTCCTATCAGACTATTACCAGGGTTAGTTACACTGACTCCTATCAGACTATTACCAGGGTTAGTTACAGTGACTCCTATCAGACTATTACCAGGGTTAGTTACACTGACTCCTATCAGACTATTACCAGGGTTAGTTAGGGTTACACTGACTCCTATCAGACTATTACCAGGGTTAGTTACACTGACTCCTATCAGACTATTACCAGGGTTAGTTACACAGACTCCTATCAGACTATAACCAGGGTTAGTTACACTGACTCCTATCAGACTATTACCAGGGTTAGTTACACTGACTCCTATCAGACTATTACCAGGGTTACACTTACTCCTATCAGACTATTACCAGGGTTACACTGACTCCTATCAGACTATTACCAGGGTTAGTTAGGGTTACACTGACTCCTATCAGACTTTTCCAGGATTAGTTAGGGTTACACTGACTCCTATCAGTCTATTACCAGGGTTAGTTACACTAACTCCTATCAGACTATTACCAGGGTTAGTTACACTAACTCCTATCAGACTATTACCAGCGTTACTCTGACTCCAACCAGACTATTACCAGGGTTAGTTAGGGTTACACTGACTCCTATCAGACTATTACCAGCGGTAGTTACACTAACTCCTATCAGACTATTACCAGGGTTAGTTACACTAACTCCTATCAGACTATTACCAGGGTTACACTGACACCTATCAGACTATTTCCAGGGTTAGTTACACTGACTCCTATCAGACTATTACCATGGTTACTAACACTGACTCCTATCAGACTATTACCAGGGTTACTAACACTGACTCCTATCAGACTATTACCAGGGTTAGTTACACTGACTCCTATCAGACTATTACCAGGGTTAGTTACACTGACTCCTATCTGACTATTACCAGGGTTAGTTACACTGACTCCTATCATTACATTTTTTACATTTAAGTCATTTAGCAGACGCTCTTATCCAGAGCGACTTACAAATTGGTGCATTCACCTTAAGACATCCAGTGGAACAGCCACTTTACAATAGTGCATCTAAATCTTTTATCTATCAGATTATTACCAGGGTTAGTTAGGGTTACAGTGAGTCCTATCAGACTATTACCAGGGTTAGTTACACTAACTACCATCAGACTAAAACCAGGGTTAGTTAGGGTTACACTGACTCCTATCAGACTATTACCAGGGTTAGTTACACTGACTCCTATCAGACTATTACCAGGGTTAGTTAGGGTTACAGTGACTCCTATCAGACGATTACCAGGGTTAGTTACACTAACTCCTATCATACTATTTCCAGGGTTAGTTAGGGTTACACTGACTCCTATCAGACTATTACCAGGGTTAGTTACACTGACTCCTATCAGACTATTACCAGGGTTAGTTAGGGTTACACTGACTCCTATCAGATTATTACCAGGGTTAGTTAGGGTTACAGTGAGTCCTATCAGACTATTACCAGGGTTAGTTACACTAACTACCATCAGACTAAAACCAGGGTTAGTTAGGGTTACACTGACTCCTATCAGACTATTACCAGGATTAGTTACACTGACTCCTATCAGACTATCACCAGGGTTAGTTACACTGACTCCTATCAGACTATTACCAGGGTTAGTTAGGGTTACAGTGACTCCTATCAGACTATTACCAGGGTTAGTTACACTGACTCCTATCAGACTATTACCAGGGTTAGTTAGGGTTACACTGACTCCTATCAGACTATTACCAGGGTTAGTTACACTGACTCCTATCAGACTATTACCAGGGTTAGTTACACTGACTCCTATCAGACTATAACCAGGGTTAGTTACACTGACTCCTATCAGACTATTACCAGGGTTAGTTACACTGACTCCTATCAGACTATTACCAGGGTTAGTTACACTGACTCCTATCATACTATTAGCAGGGTTAGTTACACTGACTCCTATCAGACTATTACCAGGGTTAGTTACACTGACTCCTATCAGACTATTACCAGGGTTAGTTACACTGACTCCTATCAGACTATTACCAGGGTTAGTTACACTGACTCCTATCAGACTATTACCAGGGTTAGTTAGGGTTACACTGACTCCTATCATATTATTACCAGGGTTAGATAGAGTTACACTGACTCCTATCAGACTTTTCCAGGATTAGTTAGGGTTACACTGACTCCTATCAGTCTATTACCAGGGTTAGTTACACTAACTCCGATCAGACTATTACCAGGGTTACTCTGACTCCAACCAGACTATTACCAGGGTTAGTTAGGGTTACACTGACTCCTATCAGACTATTACCAGGGTTACTCTGACTCCTACCAGACTATTACCAGGGTTAGTTACACTGACTCCTATCAGACTATTGCCAGGGTTAGTTACACTGACTCCTATCAGACTATTACCAGGGTTACACTGACTCCTATCAGACTATTACCAGGGTTAGTTACACTGACTCCTATCAGACTATTACCAGGGTTAGTTAGGGTTACACTGACTCCTATCATATTATTACCAGGGTTAGATAGAGTTACACTGACTCCTATCAGACTTTTCCAGGATTAGTTAGGGTTACACTGACTCCTATCAGTCTATTACCAGGGTTAGTTACACTAACTCCTATCAGACTATTACCAGGGTTACTCTGACTCCAACCAGACTATTACCAGGGTTAGTTAGGGTTACACTGACTCCTATCAGACTATTACCAGGGGTAGTTACACTAACTCCTATCAGACTATTACCAGGGTTACTCTGACTCCTACCAGACTATTACCTGGGTTAGTTACACTGACTCCTATCAGACTATTGCCAGGGTTAGTTACACTGACTCCTATCAGACTATTACCAGGGTTACACTGACTCCTATCAGACTATTACCAGGGTTAGTTACACTGACTCCTATCAGACTATTATCAGGGTTAGTTACACTGACTCCTATCAGACTATTACAAGGGTTACTAACACTGACTCCTATCAGACTATTACCAGGGTTCGTTACACTGACTCCTATCAGACTATTACCAGGGTTACTAACACTGACTCCTATCAGACTATTACCAGGGTTACTAACACTGACTCCTATCAGACTATTACCAGGGTTAGTTACACTGACTCCTATCTGACTATTACCAGGGTTAATTAGGGTTACACTGACTCCTATCTGACTATTACCAGGGATAATTGGGGTTACACTGACTCCTATCAGACTATTACCAGTGTTAGTTACACTGACTCCTATCAGACTATTACCAGTGTTAGTTACACTGACTACTATCAGACTATTACCAGTGTTAGTTACACTGACTCCTATCAGACTAATACCAGGGTTAGTTACACTGACTCCTATCTGACTATTACCAGGGTTAATTAGGGTTACACTGACTACTATCAGACTATTACCAGGGTTAGTTACACTGACTCCTATCAGACTATTACCAGGGTTAGTTACACTGACTCCTATCAGACTATTACCAGGGTTAGTTACACTGACTCCTAACAGACTATTACCAGGGTTAGTTACACTGACTCCTATCAGACTATTACCAGGGTTAGTTACACTGACTCCTATCAGACTATTACCAGGGTTAGTTACACTGACTCCTATCAGACTATTACCAGGGTTAGTTACACTGACTCCTATCAGACTATTACCAGGGTTAGTTACACTGACTCCTATCAGACTATTACCAGGGTTAGTTACACTGACTCCTATCTGACTATTACCAGGGTTAATTGGGGTTACACTGACTCCTATCTGACTATTACCAGGGTTAGTTACACTGACTCCTATCAGACTATTACCAGGGTTAGTTACACTGACTCCCTTCAGACTATTACCAGGGTTAGTTAGGGTTACACTGACTACTATCAGACTATTACCAGGGTTAGTTACACTGACTCCTATCAGACTATTACCAGGGTTAGTTACACTGACTCCTATCAGACTATTACCAGGGTTAGTTACACTGACTCATATCAGACTATTACCAGGGTTAGTTACACTGACTCCTATCAGACTATTGCCAGGGTTAGTTACACTGACTCTATCTGACTATTACCAGGGTTAATTAGGGTTACACTGACTCCTATCTGACTATTACCAGGGTTAATTGGGGTTACACTGACTCCTATCAGACTATTACCAGTGTTAGTTACACTGACTCTATCAGACTATTACCAGGGTTAGTTACACTGACTCCTATCTGACTATTACCAGGGTTAATTAGGGTTACACTGACTACTATCAGACTATTACCAGGGTTAGTTACACTGACTCCTATCAGACTATTACCAGGGTTAGTTACACTGACTCCTATCAGACTATTACCAGGGTTAGTTACACTGACTCCTATCAGATTATTACCAGGGTTAGTTACACTGACTCCTATCAGACTATTACCAGGGTTAGTTACACTGACTCCTATCAGACTATTACCAGGGTTAGTTACAGTGACTCCTATCAGACTATTACCAGGGTTAGTTAGGGTTACAGTGACTCCTATCAGACTATTACCAGGGTTAGTTAGGGTTACAGTGACTCCTATCATATTATTACCAGGGTTAGTTAGGGTTACACTGACTCCTATCAGTCTATTACCAGGGTTAGTTACACTAACTCCTATCAGACTATTACCAGGGTTAGTTACACTGACTCCTATCAGACTATTACCAGGGTTAGTTACACTGACTCCTATCAGACTATTACCAGGGTTAGTTACACTGACTCCTATCAGACTATTACCAGGGTTAGTTACACTGACTCCTATCAGACTATTACCAGGGTTAGTTACACTGACTCCTATCAGATTATTACCAGGGTTAGTTACACTGACTCCTATCAGACTATTACCAGGGTTAGTTACACTGACTCCTATCAGACTATTACCAGGGTTAGTTACAGTGACTCCTATCAGACTATTACCAGGGTTAGTTAGGGTTACAGTGACTCCTATCAGACTATTACCAGGGTTAGTTAGGGTTACAGTGACTCCTATCAGACTATTACCAGGGTTAGTTACAGTGACTCCTATCAGACTATTACCAGGGTTAGTTAGGGTTACAGTGACTCCTATCAGACTATAACCAGGGTTAGTTACACTGACTCCTATCAGACTATTACCAGGGTTAGTTACACTGACTCCTATCAGACTATTACCAGGGTTAGTTAGGGTTACACGTACTCCTATCAGACTATTACCAGGGTTACACTGACTCCTATCAGACTATTACCAGGGTTAGTTAGGGTTACACTGACTCCTATCATACTTTTCCAGGATTAGTTAGGGTTACACTGACTCCTATCAGTCTATTACCAGGGTTAGTTACACTAACTCCTATCAGACTATTACCAGGGTTAGTTACACTAACTCCTATCAGACTATTACCAGGGTTACTCTGACTCCAACCAGACTATTACCAGGGTTAGTTAGGGTTACACTGACTCCTATCAGACTATTACCAGGGGTAGTTACACTAACTCCTATCAGACTATTACCAGGGTTAGTTACACTAACTCCTATCAGACTATTACCAGGGTTACACTGTCACCTATCAGACTATTTCCAGGGTTAGTTACACTGACTCCTATCAGACTATTACCATGGTTACTAACACTGACTCCTATCAGACTATTACCAGGGTTACTAACACTGACTCCTATCAGACTATTACCAGGGTTAGTTACACTGACTCCTATCAGACTATTACCAGGGTTAGTTACACTGACTCCTATCTGACTATTACCAGGGTTAGTTACACTGACTCCTATCATTACATTTTTTACATTTAAGTCATTTAGCAGACGCTCTTATCCAGAGCGACTTACAAATTGGTGCATTCACCTTAAGACATCCAGTGGAACAGCCACTTTACAATAGTGCATCTAAATCTTTTATCTATCAGATTATTACCAGGGTTAGTTAGGGTTACAGTGAGTCCTATCAGACTATTACCAGGGTTAGTTACAGTGAGTCCTATCAGACTATTACCAGGGTTAGTTACACTAACTACCATCAGACTAAAACCAGGGTTAGTTAGGGTTACACTGACTCCTATCAGACTATTACCAGGGTTAGTTACACTGACTCCTATCAGACTATTACCAGGGTTAGTTAGGGTTACAGTGACTCCTATCAGACGATTACCAGGGTTAGTTACACTAACTCCTATCATACTATTTCCAGGGTTAGTTAGGGTTACACTGACTCCTATCAGACTATTACCAGGGTTAGTTACACTGACTCCTATCAGACTATTACCAGGGTTAGTTAGGGTTACACTGACTCCTATCAGATTATTACCAGGGTTAGTTAGGGTTACAGTGAGTCCTATCAGACTATTACCAGGGTTAGTTACACTAACTACCATCAGACTAAAACCAGGGTTAGTTAGGGTTACACTGACTCCTATCAGACTATTAACAGGATTAGTTACACTGACTCCTATCAGACTATCACCAGGGTTAGTTACACTGCCTCCTATCAGACTATTACCAGGGTTAGTTAGGGTTACAGTGACTCCTATCAGACTATTACCAGGGTTAGTTACACTGACTCCTATCAGACTATTACCAGGGTTAGTTAGGGTTACACTGACTCCTATCAGACTATTACCAGGGTTAGTTACACTGACTCCTATCAGACTATTACCAGGGTTAGTTACACTGACTCCTATCAGACTATAACCAGGGTTAGTTACACTGACTCCTATCAGAATATTACCAGGGTTAGTTACACTGACTCCTATCAGACTATTACCAGGGTTAGTTACACTGACTCCTATCAGACTATTACCAGGGTTAGTTACACTGACTCCTATCAGACTATTACCAGGGTTAGTTACACTGACTCCTATCAGACTATTACCAGGGTTAGTTACACTGACTCCTATCAGACTATTACCAGGGTTAGTTACACTGACTCCTATCAGACTATTACCAGGGTTAGTTAGGGTTACACTGACTCCTATCATATTATTACCAGGGTTAGATAGAGTTACACTGACTCCTATCAGACTTTTCCAGGATTAGTTAGGGTTACACTGACTCCTATCAGTCTATTACCAGGGTTAGTTACACTAACTCCTATCAGACTATTACCAGGGTTACTCTGACTCCAACCAGACTATTATCAGGGTTAGTTAGGGTTACACTGACTCCTATCAGACTATTACCAGGGGTAGTTACACTAACTCCTATCAGACTATTACCAGCGTTACTCTGACTCCTACCAGACTATTACCTGGGTTAGTTACACTGACTCCTATCAGACTATTGCCAGGGTTAGTTACACTGACTCCTATCAGACTATTACCAGGGTTACACTGACTCCTATCAGACTATTACCAGGGTTAGTTACACTGACTCCTATCAGACTATTACCAGGGTTAGTTACACTGACTCCTATCAGACTATTACAAGGGTTACTAACACTGACTCCTATCAGACTATTACCAGGGTTAGTTACACTGACTCCTATCAGACTATTACCAGGGTTACTAACACTGACTCCTATCAGACTATTACCAGGGTTACTAACACTGACTCCTATCAGACTATTACCAGGGTTAGTTACACTGACTCCTATCTGACTATTACCAGGGTTAATTAGGGTTACACTGACTCCTATCTGACTATTACCAGGGATAATTGGGGTTACACTGACTCCTATCAGACTATTACCAGTGTTAGTTACACTGACTCCTATCAGACTATTACCAGTGTTAGTTACACTGACTCCTATCAGACTATTACCAGGGTTAGTTACACTGACTCCTATCTGACTATTACCAGGGATAATTAGGGTTACACTGACTACTATCAGACTATTACCAGGGTTAGTTACACTGACTCCTATCAGACTATTACCAGGGTTAGTTACACTGACTCCTATCAGACTATTACCAGGGTTAGTTACACTGACTCCTAACAGACTATTACCAGGGTTAGTTACACTGACTCCTATCAGACTATTACCAGGGTTAGTTACACTGACTCCTATCAGACTATTACCAGGGTTAGTTACACTGACTCCTATCAGACTATTACCAGGGTTAGTTACACTGACTCCTATCAGACTATTACCAGGGTTAGTTACACTGACTCCTATCAGACTATTACCAGGGTTAGTTACACTGACTCCTATCTGACTATTACCAGGGTTAATTGGGGTTACACTGACTCCTATCTGACTATTACCAGGGTTAGTTACACTGACTCCCTTCAGACTATTACCAGGGTTAGTTAGGGTTACACTGACTACTATCAGACTATTACCAGGGTTAGTTACACTGACTCCTATCAGACTATTACCAGGGTTAGTTACACTGACTCCTATCAGACTATTACCAGGGTTAGTTACACTGACTCATATCAGACTATTACCAGGGTTAGTTACACTGACTCCTATCAGACTATTGCCAGGGTTAGTTACACTGACTCCTATCTGACTATTACCAGGGTTAATTAGGGTTACACTGACTCCTATCTGACTATTTTCCAGGGTTAATTGGGGTTACACTGACTCCTATCAGACTATTACCAGTGTTAGTTACACTGACTCCTATCAGACTATTACCAGGGTTAGTTACACTGACTCCTATCTGACTATTACCAGGGTTAATTAGGGTTACACTGACTACTATCAGACTATTACCAGGGTTAGTTACACTGACTCCTATCAGACTATTACCAGGGTTAGTTACACTGACTCCTATCAGACTATTACCAGGGTTAGTTACACTGACTCCTATCAGATTATTACCAGGGTTAGTTACACTGACTCCTATCAGACTATTACCAGGGTTAGTTACACTGACTCCTATCAGACTATTACCAGGGTTAGTTACAGTGACTCCTATCAGACTATTACCAGGGTTAGTTAGGGTTACAGTGACTCCTATCAGACTATTACCAGGGTTAGTTAGGGTTACAGTGACTCCTATCATATTATTACCAGGGTTAGTTAGGGTTACACTGACTCCTATCAGACTATTACCAGGGTTAGTTACACTGACTCCTATCAGACTATTACCAGGGTTAGTTACACTGACTCCTATCAGACTATTACAAGGGTTACTAACACTGACTCCTATCAGACTATTACCAGGGTTAGTTACACTGACTCCTATCAGACTATTACCAGGGTTACTAACACTGACTCCTATCAGACTATTACCAGGGTTACTAACACTGACTCCTATCAGACTATTACCAGGGTTAGTTACACTGACTCCTATCTGACTATTACCAGGGTTAATTAGGGTTACACTGACTCCTATCTGACTATTACCAGGGATAATTGGGGTTACACTGACTCCTATCAGAATATTACCAGTGTTAGTTACACTGACTCCTATCAGACTATTACCAGTGTTAGTTACACTGACTCCTATCAGACTATTACCAGGGTTAGTTACACTGACTCCTATCTGACTATTACCAGGGTTAATTAGGGTTACACTGACTACTATCAGACTATTACCAGGGTTAGTTACACTGACTCCTATCAGACTATTACCAGGGTTAGTTACACTGACTCCTATCAGACTATTACCAGGGTTAGTTACACTGACTCCTAACAGACTATTACCAGGGTTAGTTACACTGACTCCTATCAGACTATTACCAGGGTTAGTTACACTGACTCCTATCAGACTATTACCAGGGTTAGTTACACTGACTCCTATCAGACTATTACCAGGGTTAGTTACACTGACTCCTATCAGACTATTACCAGGGTTAGTTACAATGACTCCTATCAGACTATTACCAGGGTTAGTTACACTGACTCCTATCTGACTATTACCAGGGTTAATTGGGGTTACACTGACTCCTATCTGACTATTACCAGGGTTAGTTACACTGACTCCTATCAGACTATTACCAGGGTTAGTTACACTGACTCCCTTCAGACTATTACCAGGGTTAGTTAGGGTTACACTGACTACTATCAGACTATTACCAGGGTTAGTTACACTGACTCCTATCAGACTATTACCAGGGTTAGTTACACTGACTCCTATCAGACTATTACCAGGGTTAGTTACACTGACTCATATCAGACTATTACCAGGGTTAGTTACACTGACTCCTATCAGACTATTGCCAGGGTTAGTTACACTGACTCCTATCTGACTATTACCAGGGTTAATTAGGGTTACACTGACTCCTATCTGACTATTACCAGGGTTAATTGGGGTTACACTGACTCCTATCAGACTATTACCAGTGTTAGTTACACTGACTCCTATCAGACTATTACCAGGGTTAGTTACACTGACTCCTATCTGACTATTACCAGGGTTAATTAGGGTTACACTGACTACTATCAGACTATTACCAGGGTTAGTTACACTGACTCCTATCAGACTATTACCAGGGTTAGTTACACTGACTCCTATCAGACTATTACCAGGGTTAGTTACACTGACTCCTATCAGATTATTACCAGGGTTAGTTACACTGACTCCTATCAGACTATTACCAGGGTTAGTTACACTGACTCCTATCAGACTATTACCAGGGTTAGTTACAGTGACTCCTATCAGACTATTACCAGGGTTAGTTAGGGTTACAGTGACTCCTATCATATTATTACCAGGGTTAGTTAGGCTTACACTGACTCCTATCAGTCTATTACCAGGGTTAGTTACACTAACTCCTATCAGACTATTACCAGGGTTAGTTACACTGACTCCTATCAGACTATTACCAGGGTTAGTTACACTGACTCCTATCTGACTATTACCAGGGTTAATTGGGGTTACACTGACTCCTATCTGACTATTACCAGGGTTAGTTACACTGACTCCTATCAGACTATTACCAGGGTTAGTTACACTGACTCCCTTCAGACTATTACCAGGGTTAGTTAGGGTTACACTGACTACTATCAGACTATTACCAGGGTTAGTTACACTGACTCCTATCAGACTATTACCAGGGTTAGTTACACTGACTCATATCAGACTATTACCAGGGTTAGTTACACTGACTCCTATCAGACTATTGCCAGGGTTAGTTACACTGACTCCTATCTGACTATTACCAGGGTTAATTAGGGTTACACTGACTCCTATCTGACTATTACCAGGGTTAATTGGGGTTACACTGACTCCTATCAGACTATTACCAGTGTTAGTTACACTGACTCCTATCAGACTATTACCAGGGTTAGTTACACTGACTCCTATCTGACTATTACCAGGGTTAATTAGGGTTACACTGACTACTATCAGACTATTACCAGGGTTAGTTACACTGACTCCTATCAGACTATTACCAGGGTTAGTTACACTGACTCCTATCAGACTATTACCAGGGTTAGTTACACTGACTCCTATCAGACTATTACCAGGGTTAGTTACACTGACTCCTATCAGACTATTACCAGGGTTAGTTAGGGTTACAGTGACTCCTATCAGACTATTACCAGGGTTAGTTAGGGTTACAGTGACTCCTATCATATTATTACCAGGGTTAGTTAGGCTTACACTGACTCCTATCAGTCTATTACCAGGGTTAGTTACACTAACTCCTATCAGACTATTACCAGGGTTAGTTACACTGACTCCTATCAGACTATTACCAGGGTTAGTTACACTGACTCCTATCTGACTATTACCAGGGTTAATTGGGGTTACACTGACTCCTATCTGACTATTACCAGGGTTAGTTACACTGACTCCTATCAGACTATTACCAGGGTTAGTTACACTGACTCCCTTCAGACTATTACCAGGGTTAGTTAGGGTTACACTGACTACTATCAGACTATTACCAGGGTTAGTTACACTGACTCCTATCAGACTATTACCAGGGTTAGTTACACTGACTCCTATCAGACTATTACCAGGGTTAGTTACACTGACTCCTATCAGACTATTACCAGGGTTAGTTACACTGACTCATATCAGACTATTACCAGGGTTAGTTACACTGACTCCTATCAGACTATTACCAGGGTTAGTTACACTGACTCCTATCTGACTATTACCAGGGTTAATTAGGGTTACACTGACTCCTATCTGACTATTACCAGGGTTAGTTACACTGACTCCTATCTGACTATTACCAGGGTTAATTAGGGTTACACTGACTACTATCAGACTATTACCAGGGTTAGTTACACTGACTCCTATCAGACTATTACCAGGGTTAGTTACACTGACTCCTATCAGACTATTACCAGGGTTAGTTACACTGACTCCTATCAGACTATTACCAGGGTTAGTTACACTGACTCCTATCAGACTATTACCAGGGTTAGTTACACTGACTCCTATCAGACTATTACCAGGGTTAGTTACAGTGACTCCTATCAGACTATTACCAGGGTTAGTTAGGGTTACAGTGACTCCTATCAGACTATTACCAGGGTTAGTTAGGGTTACAGTGACTCCTATCATATTATTACCAGGGTTAGTTAGGGTTACACTGACTCCTATCAGTCTATTACCAGGGTTAGTTACACTAACTCCTATCAGACTATTACCAGGGTTAGTTACACTAACTCCTATCAGACTATTACCAGGGTTACTCTGACTCCTACCAGACTATTACCAGGGTTAGTTAGGGTTACACTGACTCCTATCAGACTATTACCAGGGGTAGTTACACTAACTCCTATCAGACTATTACCAGGGTTACTCTGACTCCGACCAGACTATTACCAGGGTTAGTTACACTGACTCCTATCAGACTATTGCCAGGGTTAGTTACACTGACTCCTATCAGACTATTACCAGGGTTACACTGACTCCTATCAGACTATTACCAGGGTTAGTTACACTACCTCCTATCAGACTATTACCAGGGTTAGTTACACTACCTCCTATCAGACTATTACCAGGGTTAGTTACACTGACTCCTATCTGACTATTACCAGGGTTAGTTAGGGTTACACTGACTCTTATCAGACTATTACCAGGGTTAGTTACACTGACTCCTATCAGACTATTACCAGGGTTAGTTAGGGTTACACTGACTCCTATCAGACTATTACCAGGGTTAGTTACACTGACTCCTATCTGACTATTACCAGGGTTAGTTACACTGACTCCTATCAGACTATTACCAGGGTTAGTTACACTGACTCCTATCTGACTATTACCAGGGTTAGTTACAGTGACTCCTATCAGACTATTACCAGGGTTAGTTACACTGACTCCTATCAGACTATTACCAGGGTTAGTTACACTGACTCCTATCAGACTATTACCAGGGTTAGTTACAGTGACTCCTATCAGACTATTACCAGGGTTAGTTAGGGTTACAGTGACTCCTATCAGACTATTACCAGGGTTAGTTAGGGTTACAGTGACTCCTATCATATTATTACCAGGGTTAGTTAGGCTTACACTGACTCCTATCAGTCTATTACCAGGGTTAGTTACACTAACTCCTATCAGACTATTACCAGGGTTAGTTACACTGACTCCTATCAGACTATTACCAGGGTTATTTACACTGACTCCTATCTGACTATTACCAGGGTTAATTGGGGTTACACTGACTCCTATCTGACTATTACCAGGGTTAGTTACACTGACTCCTATCAGACTATTACCAGGGTTAGTTACACTGACTCCCTTCAGACTATTACCAGGGTTAGTTAGGTTACACTGACTACTATCAGACTATTACCAGGGTTAGTTACACTGACTCCTATCAGACTATTACCAGGGTTAGTTACACTGACTCCTATCAGACTATTACCAGGGTTAGTTACACTGACTCATATCAGACTATTACCAGGGTTAGTTACACTGACTCCTATCAGACTATTGCCAGGGTTAGTTACACTGACTCCTATCTGACTATTACCAGGGTTAATTAGGGTTACACTGACTCCTATCTGACTATTACCAGGGTTAATTGGGGTTACACTGACTCCTATCAGACTATTACCAGTGTTAGTTACACTGACTCCTATCAGACTATTACCAGGGTTAGTTACACTGACTCCTATCTGACTATTACCAGGGTTAATTAGGGTTACACTGACTACTATCAGACTATTACCAGGGTTAGTTACACTGACTCCTATCAGACTATTACCAGGGTTAGTTACACTGACTCCTATCAGACTATTACCAGGGTTAGTTACACTGACTCCTATCAGATTATTACCAGGGTTAGTTACACTGACTCCTATCAGACTATTACCAGGGTTAGTTACACTGACTCCTATCAGACTATTACCAGGGTTAGTTACAGTGACTCCTATCAGACTATTACCAGGGTTAGTTAGGGTTACAGTGACTCCTATCAGACTATTACCAGGGTTAGTTAGGGTTACAGTGACTCCTATCATATTATTACCAGGGTTAGTTAGGCTTACACTGACTCCTATCAGTCTATTACCAGGGTTAGTTACACTAACTCCTATCAGACTATTACCAGGGTTAGTTACACTGACTCCTATCAGACTATTACCAGGGTTAGTTACACTGACTCCTATCTGACTATTACCAGGGTTAATTGGGGTTACACTGACTCCTATCTGACTATTACCAGGGTTAGTTACACTGACTCCTATCAGACTATTACCAGGGTTAGTTACACTGACTCCCTTCAGACTATTACCAGGGTTAGTTAGGGTTACACTGACTACTATCAGACTATTACCAGGGTTAGTTACACTGACTCCTATCAGACTATTACCAGGGTTAGTTACACTGACTCCTATCAGACTATTACCAAGGTTAGTTACACTGACTCCTATCAGACTATTACCAGGGTTAGTTACACTGACTCCTATCAGACTATTACCAGGGTTACACTGACTCCTATCAGACTATTACCAGGGTTAGTTACACTACCTCCTATCAGACTATTACCAGGGTTAGTTACACTACCTCCTATCAGACTATTACCAGGGTTAGTTACACTGACTCCTATCAGACTATTACCAGGGTTAGTTAGGGTTACACTGACTCCTATCAGACTATTACCAGGGTTACTTACACTGACTCCTATCTGACTATTACCAGGGTTAGTTAGGGTTACACTGACTCCTATCAGACTATTACCAGGGTTACTTACACTGACTCCTATCTGACTATTACCAGGGTTAGTTACACTGACTCCTATCAGACTATTACCAGGGTTAGTTACACTGACTCCTATCTGACTATTACCAGGGTTAGTTACAGTGACTCCTATCAGACTATTACCAGGGTTAGTTACACTGACTCCTATCAGACTATTACCAGGGTTAGTTACACTGACTCCTATCAGACTATTACCAGGGTTAGTTACAGTGACTCCTATCAGACTATTACCAGGGTTAGTTAGGGTTACAGTGACTCCTATCAGACTATTACCAGGGTTAGTTAGGGTTACAGTGACTCCTATCATATTATTACCAGGGTTAGTTAGGCTTACACTGACTCCTATCAGTCTATTACCAGGGTTAGTTACACTAACTCCTATCAGACTATTACCAGGGTTAGTTACACTGACTCCTATCAGACTATTACCAGGGTTAGTTACACTGACTCCCTTCAGACTATTACCAGGGTTAGTTAGGGTTACACTGACTACTATCAGACTATTACCAGGGTTAGTTACACTGACTCCTATCAGACTATTACCAGGGTTAGTTACACTGACTCCTATCAGACTATTACCAGGGTTAGTTACACTGACTCATATCAGACTATTACCAGGGTTAGTTACACTGACTCCTATCAGACTATTGCCAGGGTTAGTTACACTGACTCCTATCTGACTATTACCAGGGTTAATTAGGGTTACACTGACTCCTATCTGACTATTACCAGGGTTAATTGGGGTTACACTGACTCCTATCAGACTATTACCAGTGTTAGTTACACTGACTCCTATCTGACTATTACCAGGGTTAATTAGGGTTACACTGACTACTATCAGACTATTACCAGGGTTAGTTACACTGACTCCTATCAGACTATTACCAGGGTTAGTTACACTGACTCCTATCAGACTATTACCAGGGTTAGTTACACTGACTCCTATCAGATTATTACCAGGGTTAGTTACACTGACTCCTATCAGACTATTACCAGGGTTAGTTACACTGACTCCTATCAGACTATTACCAGGGTTAGTTACAGTGACTCCTATCAGACTATTACCAGGGTTAGTTAGGGTTACAGTGACTCCTATCAGACTATTACCAGGGTTAGTTAGGGTTACAGTGACTCCTATCATATTATTACCAGGGTTAGTTAGGCTTACACTGACTCCTATCAGTCTATTACCAGGGTTAGTTACACTAACTCCTATCAGACTATTACCAGGGTTAGTTACACTGACTCCTATCAGACTATTACCAGGGTTAGTTACACTGACTCCTATCTGACTATTACCAGGGTTAATTGGGGTTACACTGACTCCTATCTGACTATTACCAGGGTTAGTTACACTGACTCCTATCAGACTATTACCAGGGTTAGTTACACTGACTCCCTTCAGACTATTACCAGGGTTAGTTAGGGTTACACTGACTACTATCAGACTATTACCAGGGTTAGTTACACTGACTCCTATCAGACTATTACCAGGGTTAGTTACACTGACTCCTATCAGACTATTACCAAGGTTAGTTACACTGACTCCTATCAGACTATTACCAGGGTTAGTTACACTGACTCATATCAGACTATTACCAGGGTTAGTTACACTGACTCCTATCAGACTATTACCAGGGTTAGTTACACTGACTCCTATCTGACTATTACCAGGGTTAATTAGGGTTACACTGACTACTATCAGACTATTACCAGGGTTAGTTACACTGACTCCTATCAGACTATTACCAGGGTTAGTTACACTGACTCCTATCAGACTATTACCAGGGTTAGTTACACTGACTCCTATCAGACTATTACCAGGGTTAGTTACACTGACTCCTATCAGACTATTACCAGGGTTAGTTACACTGACTCCTATCAGACTATTACCAGGGTTAGTTACACTGACTCCTATCAGACTATTACCAGGGTTAGTTACAGTGACTCCTATCAGACTATTACCAGGGTTAGTTAGGGTTACAGTGACTCCTATCAGACTATTACCAGGGTTAGTTAGGGTTACAGTGACTCCTATCATATTATTACCAGGGTTAGTTAGGGTTACACTGACTCCTATCAGTCTATTACCAGGGTTAGTTACACTAACTCCTATCAGACTATTACCAGGGTTAGTTACACTAACTCCTATCAGACTATTACCAGGGTTACTCTGACTCCTACCAGACTATTACCAGGGTTAGTTAGGGTTACACTGACTCCTATCAGACTATTACCAGGGGTAGTTACACTAACTCCTATCAGACTATTACCAGGGTTACTCTGACTCCGACCAGACTATTACCAGGGTTAGTTACACTGACTCCTATCAGACTATTGCCAGGGTTAGTTACACTGACTCCTATCAGACTATTACCAGGGTTACACTGACTCCTATCAGACTATTACCAGGGTTAGTTACACTACCTCCTATCAGACTATTACCAGGGTTAGTTACACTACCTCCTATCAGACTATTACCAGGGTTAGTTACACTGACTCCTATCTGACTATTACCAGGGTTAGTTAGGGTTACACTGACTCTTATCAGACTATTACCAGGGTTAGTTACACTGACTCCTATCAGACTATTACCAGGGTTAGTTAGGGTTACACTGACTCCTATCAGACTATTACCAGGGTTAGTTACACTGACTCCTATCTGACTATTACCAGGGTTAGTTACACTGACTCCTATCAGACTATTACCAGGGTTAGTTACACTGACTCCTATCTGACTATTACCAGGGTTAGTTACAGTGACTCCTATCAGACTATTACCAGGGTTAGTTACACTGACTCCTATCAGACTATTACCAGGGTTAGTTAGGGTTACACTGACTCCTATCAGACTATTACCAGGGGTAGTTACACTAACTCCTATCAGACTATTACCAGGGTTACTCTGACTCCGACCAGACTATTACCAGGGTTAGTTACACTGACTCCTATCAGACTATTGCCAGGGTTAGTTACACTGACTCCTATCAGACTATTACCAGGGTTACACTGACTCCTATCAGACTATTACCAGGGTTAGTTACACTACCTCCTATCAGACTATTACCAGGGTTAGTTACACTACCTCCTATCAGACTATTACCAGGGTTAGTTACACTGACTCCTATCTGACTATTACCAGGGTTAGTTAGGGTTACACTGACTCTTATCAGACTATTACCAGGGTTAGTTACACTGACTCCTATCAGACTATTACCAGGGTTAGTTACACTGACTCCTATCTGACTATTACCAGGGTTAGTTACACTGACTCCTATCAGACTATTACCAGGGTTAGTTACACTGACTCCTATCTGACTATTACCAGGGTTAGTTACACTGACTCCTATCAGACTATTACCAGGGTTAGTTACACTGACTCCTATCAGACTATTACCAGGGTTAGTTAGGGTTACACTGACTCCTATCAGACTATTACCAGGGTTAGTTACACTGACTCCTATCAGACTATTACAAGGGTTAGTTACACTGACTCCTATCAGACTATTACCAGGGTTAGTTAGGGTTACACTGACTCCTATCAGACTATTTCCAGGGTTAGTTACAGTGACTCCTATCAGACTATTACCAGGGTTAGTTACACTGACTCCTATCAGACTATTACCAGGGTTAGTTACACTGACTCCTATCAGACTATTACCAGGGTTAGTTAGGGTTACACTGACTCCTATCAGACTATTACCAGGGTTAGTTACACTGACTCCTATCAGACTATTACCAGGGTTAGTTACACTGACTCCTATCAGACTATTACCAGGGTTAGTTACACTGACTCCTATCAGACTATTACCAGGGTTAGTTACACTGACTCCTATCAGACTATTACCAGGGTTAGTTAGGGTTACACTGACTCCTATCAGACTATTACCAGGGTTAGTTACACTGACTCCTATCAGACTATTACCAGGGTTAGTTACACTGACTCCTATCAGACTATTACCAGGGTTAGTTAGGGTTACACTGCCTCCTATCAGACTATTACCAGGGTTAGTTACACTGACTCCTATCAGACTATTACCAGGGTTAGTTAGGGTTACAGTGACTCCTATCATATTATTACCAGGGTTAGTTAGGGTTACACTGACTCCTATCAGTCTATTACCAGGGTTAGTTACACTAACTCCTATCAGATTATTACCAGGGTTAGTTACACTAACTCCTATCAGACTATTACCAGGGTTACTCTGACTCCTACCAGACTATTACCAGGGTTAGTTAGGGTTACACTGACTCCTATCAGACTATTACCAGGGGTAGTTACACTAACTCCTATCAGACTATTACCAGGGTTACTCTGACTCCTACCAGACTATTACCAGGGTTAGTTAGGGTTACACTGACTCCTATCAGACTATTACCAGGGGTAGTTACACTAACTCCTATCAGACTATTACCAGGGTTACTCTGACTCCTACCAGACTATTACCAGGGTTAGTTAGGGTTACACTGACTCCTATCAGACTATTACCAGGGGTAGTTACACTGACTCCTATCAGACTATTACCAGGGTTAGTTACACTGACTCCTATCAGACTATTACCAGGGTTGGTTACACTGACTCCTATCAGACTTTACCAGGGTTAGTTACACTGACTCCTATCAGACTATTACCAGGGTTAGTTACACTGACTCCTATCAGACTATTACCAGGGTTAGTTACACTGACTCCTATCAGACTATTACCAGGGTTAGTTAGGGTTACAGTGACTCCTATCAGACTATTACCAGGGTTAGTTACACTGACTCCTATCAGACTATTACCAGGGTTGGTTACACTGACTCCTATCAGACATTACCAGGGTTAGTTACACTGACTCCTATCAGACTATTACCAGGGTTAGTTACACTGACTCCTATCAGACTATTACCAGGGTTAGTTACACTGACTCCTATCAGACTATTACCAGGGTTAGTTAGGGTTACAGTGACTCCTATCAGACTATTACCAGGGTTAGTTAGGGTTACAGTGACTCCTATCATATTATTACCAGGGTTAGTTAGGGTTACACTGACTCCTATCTGACTATTACCAGGGTTAGTTATACTGACTCCTATCAGACTATTACCAGGGTTAGTTAGGGTTACACTGACTCCTATCAGACTATTACCAGGGTTAGTTACACTGACTCCTATCTGACTATTAACAGGGTTAGTTACACTGACTCCTATCTGACTATTACCAGGGTTAGTTACACTGACTCCTATCATACTATTACCAGGGTTAGTTACACTGACTCCTATCTGACTATTACCAGGGTTAGTTACACTGACTCCTATCAGACTATTACCAGGGTTAGTTACACTGACTCCTATCAGACTATTACCAGGGTTAGTTAGGGTTACACTGACTCCTATCAGACTATTACCAGGGTTAGATACACCTACTCCTATCAGACTATTACCAGGGTTAGTTACACTGACTCCTATCAGACTATTACCAGGGTTAGTTAGGGTTACACTGACTCCTATCTTACTATTTCCAGGGTTAGTTACAGTGACTCCTATCAGACTATTACCAGGGTTAGTTACACTTACTCCTATCAGACTATTACCAGGGTTAGTTAGGGTTACACTGACTCCTATCAGACTATTACCAGGGTTAGTTACACTGACTCCTATCAGACTATTACCAGGGTTAGTTACACTGACTCCTATCAGACTATTACCAGGGTTAGTTACACTGACTCCTATCAGACTATTACCAGGGTTGGTTACACTGACTCCTATCAGACTATTACCAGGGTTAGATACACTGACTCCTATCAGACTATTACCAGGGTTAGTTACACTGACTCCTAGCAGACTATTACCAGGGTTAGTTACACTGACTCCTATCAGACTATTACCAGGGTTAGTTAGGGTTACAGTGACTCCTATCAGACTATTACCAGGGTTAGTTAGGGTTACAGTGACTCCTATCATATTATTACCAGGGTTAGTTAGGGTTACACTGACTCCTATCTGACTATTACCAGGGTTAGTTATACTGACTCCTATCAGACTATTACCAGGGTTAGTTAGGTTTACAGTGACTCCTATCAGACTATTACCAGGGTTAGTTAGGGTTACACTGACTCCTATCA
The DNA here is from genome assembly GCF_034236695.1 of Oncorhynchus nerka. NCBI lineage: Eukaryota > Metazoa > Chordata > Actinopteri > Salmoniformes > Salmonidae > Oncorhynchus > Oncorhynchus nerka. The sequence goes on from NC_088400.1 coordinate 1,907,990, forward strand.
GACTATTTCCAGGGTTAGTTACACTGACTCCCTTCAGACTATTACCAGGGTTAGTTACACTGACTCCTATCAGACTATTACCAGGGTTAGTTACACTGACTCCTATCAGACTATTACCAGGGTTAGTTACACTGACTCCTATCAGACTATTACCAGGGTTAGTTACACTGAATCCTATCAGACTATTACCAGGGTTAGTTACACTGACTCCTATCAGACTATTACCAGGGTTAGTTACACTGACTCCTATCAGACTATTACCAGGGTTAGTTACACTGACTCCTATCAGACTATTACCAGGGTTAGTTAGGGTTACACTGACTCCTATCAGACTATTACCAGGGTTAGTTACACTGACTCCTATCAGACTATTACCAGGGTTAGTTACACTGACTCCTATCAGACTATTACCAGGGTTAGTTACACTGACTCCTATCAGACTATTACCAGGGTTGGTTACACTGACTCCTATCAGACTATTACCAGGGTTAGATACACTGACTCCTATCAGACTATTACCAGGGTTAGTTACACTGACTCCTAGCAGACTATTACCAGGGTTAGTTACACTGACTCCTATCAGACTATTACCAGGGTTAGTTAGGGTTACAGTGACTCCTATCAGACTATTACCAGGGTTAGTTAGGGTTACAGTGACTCCTATCATATTATTACCAGGGTTAGTTAGGGTTACACTGACTCCTATCTGACTATTACCAGGGTTAGTTATACTGACTCCTATCAGACTATTACCAGGGTTAGTTAGGTTTACAGTGACTCCTATCAGACTATTACCAGGGTTAGTTAGGGTTACACTGACTCCTATCAGACTATTTCCAGGGTTAGTTACACTGACTCCCTTCAGACTATTACCAGGGTTAGTTACACTGACTCCTATCAGACTATTACCAGGGTTAGTTACACTGACTCCTATCAGACTATTACCAGGGTTAGTTACACTGACTCCTATCAGACTATTACCAGGGTTAGTTACACTGAATCCTATCAGACTATTACCAGGGTTAGTTACACTGACTCCTATCAGACTATTACCAGTGTTAGTTACACTGACTCCTATCAGACTATCACCAGGGTTAGTTACCTGACTCCTATCTGACTATTTCCAGGGTTAGTTATGGTTACACTTACTCCTATTTGACTAATACCAGGGTTAGTTACACTGACTCCTATCAGACTATTACCAGGGTTAGTTAGGGTTATACTGACTCCTATCAGATTTTTACCAGTGTTAGTTAGGGTTATATTGACTCCTATCGGATTTTTAACAGTGTTAGTTAGGGTTATATTGACTCCTATCAGCTTTTTACCAGGGTTAGTTAGGGTTACACTGACTCCTATCAGACTATTACCAGGGTTAGTTACACTGACTCCTATCAGATTTTTACCAGGGTTAGTTAGGGTTACTCTGACCCCTATCAGACTATTACCAGGGTTAGTTAGGGTTACTCTGACCCCTATCAGACTATTACCAGGGTTAGTTAGGGTTACTCTGACCCCTTACATAGGTCATTTTGACAAGATGGACCCTTCCAAGATCATCAGGTTTGATAAGGCCTTCCTTGGGACATCCTAAGCCAGCAACAGGCCCTGCTCACCACCATCTTAACGACAGCTGATGCCAAACTGAAGGAGATTGTGTTGACCTTCCTGTCCCGCTTTGAGTAATGAGTGAAGCTGGTGGCTTATCATTATTGATGGATAAGTAATTTACTAGATACAAAGGCATGATGGCTCACTGTTCAATGATGTCATTTCACTTCTGAGCTTTTCCATTTTACTAGTGAAAAAGTTATTGAAATGATTGGCTAATATTGAAAGGTTGTGTTATAAATGACCAATCAACTTCAATGATGGATATGATGGATATGAATTGGGTATTCTGCCCGTGATAGAATTTAAAGACCTCAGTCTATTTCCATTGTGTTTTATTTCATTTTTCTTGGTTTGGTAATATTCTTAAAGTTCTTTAAGTTTAATATTTGTTAAGTTTAGTCACAAAATGTCTAAATGTACAGTATGTCAACCAATCAACCAATCAGCCAATCAACCAATCAGCCAATCAGCTGAGCAGCTTGTTTTCCACCTCTTTTGAATAATTTCTTTGAACGTTTGACTTCATCATCAATCCAGGAGGCTCTAACAGTTGTCTCAGTTAGTTTCTTAACAGGTGCTGGTCAACAACTGGCATGAATAGTTTTACAAATACTTACAATGCTGCGTCTGGATTCACTTCCTCATACACATCAGACCAACATGCATGTTTTACGTCTTCAACAAAAAGGAAAACGTTTTGTGTGTGAGGTCATCAGTGTGCGTCAGATCGGATCAGATTTGTGTCTCTTTTAAATGACTTTAGGCCCAATGTTTGGCACTTTGATTTTCCTTGTTATTGCCACAATGTCATGGTCACTACAGCCGAAGGGAACTGATATTGTTTTGGAGCGAAGCCCTGCAGCATTAGTGAAGATGTGATCAATACAAGTGGATGGCACAGATCCAACACTATTGGTATACATTCTAGTTGGTTGAGTGAGTAACCTGGGTCATGTTACAGGCATTAGTCACATTTAGAAAGGAAATGTGTATCCTCCCGGGTGGCACAGTGGTCTAGGGCTGTGCCACCAGAGACACTGAGTTCGAGCCCAGGCTCTGTCGCAGCCGGCCGCGACCGGGAGGTCCGTGGGGCGATGCACAATTGGCCTAGCGTCGTCCGATTAGAGAGGGTTTGGCGGGTAGGGATATCTCTTGTCTCATTGTGCACTAGTGACTCCTGTGGCGGGCTGGGCGCAGTGCACGCTAACCAGTTCGCCAGGTGCACGGTGTTTCCTTCCGGGATGTGTGAAGAAGCATGGTTGGGTTGTGATTCGGAGGACGCATGGCTTTCGCCCTTTGTCTCTCCCGAACCCGTACGGGAGTTGTAGTGATGAGATAAGATCGTAACTATTAACAACTGGGGAGAAAAGGGGATACAAAATAAAGGAAATATGGATGAATTCAGTTGTACAACTGCCTTCAACTGAAATGTGTCTTCTGCATTCTGAATCAGAGGGGTGCGGGGGGCTGCTTTAATCGACATCCAAGTCTTCGGTGCCCAGGGAACAGTGGGCAGAATGACAGATTTTTACCTTGTCTGCTCGGGGATTCAATCCAGCAACCTTTCGGTTACTGGCCCAACGCTTTAACCACTAGGCCTTAAAAAGGGAGTTGGGCCTTTTCGCAGCACGCTTGAAGGGCTTCCGATTGTCCAAAATGGTTCCGACAAGTCTTCTACTTTTGTCCTTCTCTGTAGTTGTCCAGAACTTTCCTTACATTCATTCTTGAAGATGCTTCTTTGAAGCTAGGCTATCCAGCCGTATCGATGGTTTCCCAGTGGGGTGATGAGATTAGCAAAATACGATGGTTTGAGCAGAGTACCAGGATGGTCCAACTTAATTTCGCTTTTCGAAGATCTTTAATTAGAACAGTTAATCAGCCGTACCTGTGATTGTTTATTTTATGTATTGAGTTGACTTACGACAGGGTGTTACCTCAACTACCTGGTACCCCTGCAGATTGACTCAGTACTGGTATTCCCTGTATATAGCCATGTTACTACCTGGTACCCTGTGTATATAGCTGTGTTATTACCTCGTACCTGGTACTTCCTGTATATAGCCATGTTATTACCTGGTACTTCCTGTATATAGCCATGTTATGATACTCCCTGTATATAGCCATGTTATTACCTGGTACTTCCTGTATATAACCATGTTATTACCTGGTACTTCCTGTATATAGCCATGTTATTACCTGGTACTCCCTGTTTATAGCCATGTTATTACCTGGTACTGCCTGTATATAACCATGTTATTACCTGGTACTCCCTGTATATAGCCATGTTATTACCAGGTACTGCCTGTATATAACCATGTTATTACCTGGTACTCCCTGTATATAGCCATGTTATTACCTGGTACTCCCTGTATATAGCCATGTTATTACCTGGTACTCCCTGTATATAGCCATGTTATTACCTGGTACTCCCTGTATATAACCATGTTATTACCTGGTACTCCCTGTTTATTGCCATGTTATTACCTGGTACTCCCTGTATATAGCCATGTTATTACCTGGTACTCCCTGTATATAGCCATGTTATTACCTGGTACTCCCTGTATATAGCCATGTTATTACCTGGTACTCCCTGTATATAGCCATGTTATTACCTGGTACTGCCTGTATATAACCATGTTATTACCTGGTGCTCCCTGTTTATAGCCATGTTATTACCAGGTACTCCCTGTATATAGCCATGTTATTACCTGGTACTTCCTGTATATAGCCATGTTATTACTCCCTGTATATAACCATGTTATTACCTGGTACTGCCTGTATATAACCATGTTATTACCTGGTACTCCCTGTATATAGCCATGTTATTACCTGGTACTCCCTGTATATAGCCATGTTATTACCTGGTACTCCCTGTATATAGCCATGTTATTACCTGGTACTGCCTGTATATAACCATGTTATTACCTGGTGCTCCCTGTTTATAGCCATGTTATTACCAGGTACTCCCTGTATATAGCCATGTTATTACCTGGTACTTCCTGTATATAGCCATGTTATTACCTGGTACTTCCTGTATATAGCCATGTTATTACCTGGTACTCCCTGTGTATATCCATGTTATTACCTCCCTGTATATAGCCATGTTATTACCTGGTACTCCCTGTATATAGCCATGTTATTACCTGGTACTCCCTGTATATAGCCATGTTATTACCTGGTACTCCCTGTATATAGCCATGTTATTACCTGGTACTCCCTGTATATAGCCATGTTATTACCTGGTACTTCCTGTATATAGCCATGTTATTACCTGGTACTCCCTGTATATATCCATGTTATTACCTCCCTGTATATAGCCATGTTATTACCTGGTACTCCCTGTATATAGCCATGTTATTACCTGGTACTCCCTGTATATAGCCATGTTATTACCTGGTACTTCCTGTATATAGCCATGTTATTACCTGGTATTCCCTGTATATAGCCATGTTTTTACCTGGTACTTCCTGTATATAGCCATGTTATTACCTGGTATTCCCTGTATATAGCCATGTTATTACCTGGTACTCCCTGTATATAGCCATGTTATTACCTCCCTGTATATAGCCATGTTATTACCTGGTACTCCCTGTATATAGCCATGTTATTACCTGGTATTCCCTGTATATAGCCATGTTATTACCTGGTACTCCCTGTATATAGCCATGTTATTACCTCCCTGTATATAGCCATGTTATTACCTGGTACTCCCTGTATATAGCCATGTTATTACCTGGTACTCCCTGTATATAGCCATGTTATTACCTGGTACTTCATGTATATAGCCATGTTATTACCTGGTACTTCATGTATATAGCCATGTTATTACCTGGTACTCCCTGCATATAGCCATGTTATTACCTGGTACTTCATGTATATAGCCATGTTATTACCTGGTACTTCATGTATATAGCCATGTTATTACCTGGTACTCCCTGTATATAGCCATGTTATTACCTGGTACTTCATGTATATAGCCATGTTATTACCTGGTACTTCATGTATATAGCCATGTTATTACCTGGTACTTCATGTATATAGCCATGTTATTACCTGGTACTTCATGTATATAGCCATGTTATTACCTCCCTGTATATAGCCATGTTATTACCTGGTACTCCCTGTATATAGCCATGTTATTACCTGGTACTTCATGTATATAGCCATGTTATTACCTGGTACTCCCTGTATATAGCCATGTTATTACCTGGTACTTCATGTATATAACCATGTTATTACCTGGTACTCCCTGTATATAGCCATGTTATTACCTCCCTGTATATAGCCATGTTATTACCTGGTACTTCATGTATATAACTATCGTTACTCATTGCGTATATATTATATATATATATATATCTATTAAGACACACCCCACCACACACACCACACCACCCACACACCACACACACACACACGTCAAACACCACAACGCACACACCAGCCACACACCAACCACACACACCACAAAAACACACCACGCACACCATCCACACACACCATCCACACCACACACACACACCACACACTCATCACACCACACTCATCACACCACACTCATCACACCACACTCATCACACCACACTCATCACACACACACACCACATAAACACACCACGCACACACACACACCACACACTGTATGTATGCTAGATACATGCAGTGCAGAGCTGGTTGTGGAGCTGGTGCTGCCTTACAGGAGGAGACATTGGGTGAAATTATCATCTTTGATGACATAAAAACAATGACAGTTCAACAGCTTCATACACTGAATTTACAAGGACATAGACATGTCTTATATTGGCAGAAAGCTTCAATTCTTCCTAAATTTACAGTAGCTATTACAGTGAACAAATACCATGCTATTGTTTGAGGAGAGTGCACAATTATGAACTGGAAAAGTTATTAATAAACCAATTAGGCCCTTTAGGAGCAGTCTTGATACAACATTTTGAACAGAAATACAATGGTTCATTGGATCAGTCTAAACCGGTGCACACACACACTGCTGCCATCTAGTGGCTAAAATCGGAATTGCACCTAAGCTGGAATAATACAGTGTCGCCTCATTAAAAAAATAATGGAACAAACAAAAAAAATAGGTTTTTTGTTTGTATTATCTTTTACTAGATGTATTGTGTTATATTCTCTTACATTAATTTCACATTTCCACAAACTTCAAAGTGTTTCCTTTCAAATGGCATCACAAAAATGCATATCCTTGCTTCAGGTCCTGAGCTACAGGAAGTTAGATTTGGGTATGTCATTGTAGGTCCTGAGCTACAGGAAGTTAGATTTTGGTATGTCATTGTAGGTCCTGAGCTACAGGAAGTTAGATTTGGGTATGTCATTGTAGGTCCTGAGCTACAGGAAGTTAGATTTGGGTATGTCATTTTAGGTGGAAATTGGAGAAAAGAAGTGTCCAATCCTTAAGAGGTTTTAAGAACAAATACGTATTTACAATGACGACCTACCAGAAGGCAAAAGGTCTCCTGTGGGGAGAAAAATAAAGGACAAAACACACATGACGACAAGAGAGACACCACAACACCACATAAAGAGAGACACCACAACACTACATATAGAGAGACAACACAACACTACATATAGAGAGACCCCACAACACTACATAAAGAGAGACCACACAACACTACATAAAGAGAGACAACACAACACTACATAAAGAGAGACACCACAACACCACATAAAGAGAGACACCACAACACTACATATAGAGAGACACCACAACACCACATAAAGAGAGACACCACAACACTACATATAGAGAGACACCACAACACCACATAAAGAGAGACACCACAACACTACATATAGAGAGACACCACAACACCACATAAAGAGAGACACCACAACACTACATAAAGAGAGACACCACAACACTACATATAGAGAGACCCCACAACACTACATAAAGAGAGACCACACAACACTACATAAAGAGAGACAACACAACACTACATAAAGAGAGACACCACAACACCACATAAAGAGAGACACCACAACACTACATATAGAGAGACACCACAACACCACATAAAGAGAGACACCACAACACTACATATAGAGAGACACCACAACACCACATAAAGAGAGACACCACAACACTACATATAGAGAGACACCACAACACCACATAAAGAGAGACACCACAACACTACATATAGAGAGACCCCACAACACTACATAAAGAGAGACACCACAACACTACATAAAGAGAGACACCACAACACTACATAAAGAGAGACCACACAACACTACATAAAGAGAGACAACACTACATAAAGAGAGACAACACAACACTACATAAAGAGATACACCACAACACTACATAAAGAGAGACAACACAACACTACATAAAGAGAGACACCACAACACCACATAAAGAGAGACACCACAACACTACATATAGAGAGACACCACAACACCACATAAAGAGAGACACCACAACACTACATATAGAGAGACACCACAACACCACATAAAGAGAGACACCACAACACTACATAAAGAGAGACAACACAACACTACATAAAGAGAGACAACAACACTACATAAAGAGAGACAACAACACTACATAAAGAGAGACACCACAACACTACATAAAGAGAGACACCACAACACTACATAAAGAGAGACACCACAACACTACATATAGAGAGACACTACAGCACTACATAAAGAGAGACACCACAACACTACATAAAGAGAGACAACACAACACTACATAAGAGAGAGACACCACAACACTACATAAAGAGAGACACCACAACACTACATAAAGAGAGACACCACAACACTACATAAAGAGAGACACCACAACACTACATAAAGAGAGACACCACAACACTACATAAAGAGAGACAACACTACATAAAGAGAGACACCACAACACTACATAAGAGAGACAACACAACACTACATATAGAGAGACAACACAACACTACATAAAGAGAGACACCACAACACTACATAAAGAGAGACACCACAACACTACATAAGAGAGACAACACAACACTACATAAAGAGAGACAACACAACACTACATAAGAGACACCACAACACTACATAAAGAGAGACAACACTACATAAAGAGAGACACCACAACACTACATAAGAGAGACAACACAACACTACATAAAGAGAGACAACACAACACTACATAAGAGAGACAACACAACACTACATAAGAGAGACAACACAACACTACATAAAGAGAGACACCACAACACTACATAAAGAGAGACAACACAACACTACATAAGAGACACCACAACACCACATAAAGAGAGACAACACAACACTACATAAAGAGAGACACCACAACACTACATAAAGAGAGACAACACAACACTACATATAGAGAGACACCACAACACCACATAAAGAGAGACAACACAACACTACATAAAGAGAGACACCACAACACTACATAAAGAGAGACAACACTACATAAAGAGAGACACCACAACACTACATAAAGAGAGACACCACAACACTACATAAAGAGAGACAACACAACACTACATAAAGAGAGACAACACTACATAAAGAGAGACAACACAACACTACATAAAGAGAGACACCACAACACTACATAAAGAGAGACAACACTACATAAAGAGAGACAACACTACATAAAGAGAGACAACACTACATAAAGAGAGACAACACAACACTACATAAAGAGAGACACCACAACACTACATAAAGAGAGACAACACTACATAAAGAGAGACAACACTACATAAAGAGAGACACCACAACACTACATAAGAGAGACAACACAACACTACATAAAGAGAGACAACACTACATAAGAGAGACACCACAACACTACATAAAGAGAGACACCACAACACTACATAAAGAGAGACAACACTACATAAAGAGAGACAACACTACATAAAGAGAGACAACACTACATAAAGAGAGACAACACAACACTACATAAAGAGAGACAACACAACACTACATAAAGAGAGACAACACAACACTACATAAAGAGAGACACCACAACACTACATAAGAGAGACAACACAACACTACATAAAGAGAGACAACACTACATAAGAGAGACACCACAACACTACATAAAGAGAGACACCACAACACTACATAAGAGAGACACCACAACACTACATAAAGAGAGACACCACAACACTACATAAAGAGAGACACCACAACACTACATAAAGAGAGACACCACAACACTACATAAAGAGAGACAACACTACATAAAGAGAGACACCACAACACTACATAAAGAGAGACAACACAACACTACATAAAGAGAGACAACACAACACTACATAAAGAGAGACAACACAACACTACATAAAGAGAGACACCACAACACTACATAAGAGAGACAACACAACACTACATAAAGAGAGACAACACTACATAAGAGAGACACCACAACACTACATAAAGAGAGACACCACAACACTACATAAGAGAGACACCACAACACTACATAAAGAGAGACACCACAACACTACATAAAGAGAGACACCACAACACTACATAAAGAGAGACACCACAACACTACATAAAGAGAGACAACACTACATAAAGAGAGACACCACAACACTACATAAAGAGAGACACCACAACACTACATAAAGAGAGACACCACAACACTACATAAAGAGAGACACCACAACACTACATAAAGAGAGACACCACTACATAAAGAGAGACAACACAACACTACATAAAGAGAGACCTAAGACACAACTACATAAAGAGAGACACCACAACACTACATAAAGAGAGACACCACAACACTACATAAAGAGACACCACAACACTACATAAAGAGAGACACCACAACACTACATAGAGAGAGACACCACAACACTACATATAGAGAGACACCACAACACTACATAAAGAGATACACCACAACACTACATAAAGAGAGACAACACAACACTACATAGAGAGAGACACCACAACACTGGTGGAGAGGAGGATCTGATGGTTCACAGTATCGAAGGCAGCCGATAGGTCTAGAAGGATGAGAGCAGAGGAGAGAGAGTTAGCTTTAGCAGTGCGGAGCGCCTCCGTGATACAGAGAAGAGCAGTCTCAGTTGAATGACTAGTCTTGAAACCTGACTGATTTGGATCAAGAAGGTCATTCTGAGAGAGATAGCGGGAGAGCTGGCCAAGGACGGCACGTTCAAGAGTTTTGGAGAGAAAAGAAAGAAGGGATACTGGTCTGTAGTTGTTGACATCGGAGGGATCGAGTGTAGGTTTTTTCAGAAGGGGTGCAACTCTCGCTCTCTTGAAGACGGGAGGGACGTAGCCAGCGGTCAGGGATGAGTTGATGAGCGAGGTGAGGTAAGGGAGAAGGTCACCGGAGATGGTCTGGAGAAGAGAGGAGGGGATAGGGTCAAGCGGGCAGGTTGTTGGGCGGCCGGCCGTCACAAGACGCGAGATGTCATCTGGAGAGAGAGGGGAGAAAGAGGTCAGAGCACAGGGTAGGGCAGTGTGAGCAGAACCAGCGGTGTCGTTTGACTTAGCAAACGAGGATCGGATGTCGTCGACCTTCTTTTCAAAATGGTTGACGAAGTCATCTGCAGAGAGGGAGGAGGGGGAGGGGGAGGAGGATTCAAGAGGAGGAGAAGGTGGCAAAGAGCTTCCTAGGGTTAGAGGCAGATGCTTGGAATTTAGAGTGGTAGAAAGTGGCTTTAGCAGCAGAGACAGAGGAGGAAAATGTAGAGAGGAGGGAGTGAAAGGATGCCAGGTCCGCAGGGAGGCGAGTTTTCCTCCATTTCCGCTCGGCTGCCCGGAGCCCTGTTCTGTGAGCTCGCAATGAGTCGTCGAGCCACGGAGCGGGAGGGGAGGACCGAGCCGGCCTGGAGGATAGGGGACATAGAGAGTCAAAGGATGCAGAAAGGGAGGAGAGGAGGGTTGAGGAGGCAGAATCAGGAGATAGGTTGGAGAAGGTTTGAGCAGAGGGAAGAGATGATAGGATGGAAGAGGAGAGAGTAGCGGGGAGAGAGAGCGAAGGTTGGTACGGCGCGATACCATCCGAGTAGGGGGGCAGTGTGGGAAGTGTTGGATGAGAGCGAGAGGAAAAGGATACAAGGTAGTGGTCGGAGACTTGGAGGGGAGTTGCAATGAGGTTAGTGGAGGAACAGCATCTAGTAAAGATGAGGTCGAGCGTATTGCCTGCCTTGTGAGTAGGGGGAAGGTGAGAGGGTGAGGTCAAAAGAGGAGAGGAGTGGAAAGAAGGAGGCAGAGAGGAATGAGTCAAAGGTAGACGTGGGGAGGTTAAAGTCGCCCAGAACTGTGAGAGGTGAGCCGTCCTCAGGAAAGGAGCTTATCAAGGCATCAAGCTCATTGATGAACTCTCCGAGGAACCTGGAGGGCGATAAATGATAAGGATGTTAAGCTTGAAAGGGCTGGTAACTGTGACAGCATGGAATTCAAAGGAGGCGATAGACAGATGGGTAAGGGGAGAAAGAGAGAATGACCACTTGGGAGAGATGAGGATCCCGGTGCCACCACCCCGCTGACCAGAAGCTCTCGGGTGTGCGAGAGCACGTGGGCGGACGAAGAGAGAGCAGTAGGAGTAGCGGTGTTGTCTGTGGTGATCCATGTTTCCGTCAGAGCCAAGAAGTCGAGGGACTGGAGGGAGGCATAGGCTGAGATGAACTCTGCCTTGTTGGCCGCAGATCGGCAGTTCCAGAGGCTACCGGAGACCTGGAACTCCACGTGGGTCGTGCGCGCTGGGACCACCAGATTAGGGTGGCTGCGGCCATGCGGTGTGGAGCGTTTGTATGGTCTGTGCAGAGAGGAGAGAACAGGGATAGACAGACACATAGTTGACAGGCTAGAGAAGAGGCTACGCTAATGCAGAGGAGATTGGAATGACAAGTGGACTACACGTCTCGAATGTTCAGAAAGTTAAGCTTACGTAGCAAGAATCTAATTGACTAAAATGATTAAAATGATAGAGTACTGCTGGGGTAGGCTAGCTGCGTTGTTGACACTACCCTAATCAAGTCGTACCGTTGAGTGTGAAGTTTCTACAGTGCTGCTTATCGGGAGCTAGCTGGCTAGCTAGCAGTGTTGGTTACGTTACGTTGCGTTAGGAGAACGACAATAGCTGGCTAGCTAACCTAGAAAATCGCTCTAGACTACACAATTATCTTTGAAACAAAGACGGCTATGTAGCTAGCTATGTAGCTAGCTACGATCAAACAAATCACACCGTTGGGACTGTAATGAAATGAAATGAAAAAGTGATACTACCTGTGGAGCGACGCGGAATGCGACCGGAATGCGAAAGTTCTATTCAGTAGACGTTGGCTGGCTATTGGCTAGCTAGGAGTGTCTCCTACGTTAAGGACGACAAAATAGCTGGCTAGCTGACCTCGGTGAATTAAGATAATCACTCTAAGACTACACACTCTAAACTACACAATTATCTTGGATACGAAGACAGCAAAGACAACTATGTAGCTATCTAATACTACACTAATCAAGTCGTTCGGTTGAGTGTGATAGTTACTACAGTGCTACGGTAGCCGGTGAACGTATGCTAGCTGGCTAGCTGCTAGGCAGATAGGAGGGCGACGAAATACGATAATAACGCAATTATCACTCTAAGCTACACAATTATCTTGGATACGAAGACAGCAAAGACAACTATGTAGCTAGCTATGTAGCTAGCTAACACTACACTAATCAAGTCGTTCAGTTGAGTGTGATAGTTACTACAGTGCTACGGTAGCCGGTGAACGTATGCTAGCTGGCTAGCTGCTAGGCAGATAGGAGGGCGACGAAATACGATAATAACGCAATTATCACTCTAAGACTCCACACTCTAAGCTACACAATTATCTTGGATACGAAGACAGCAAAGACAACTATGTAGCTAGCTATGTAGCTAGCTAACACTACACTACACTACATAAAGAGAGACACCACAACACTGAATAAAGAGAGACACCACAACACTACATAAAGAGAGACAACACAACACTACATAAAGAGAGACACCACAACACTACATAAAGAGAGACACCACTACATAAAGAGAGACACCACAACACTACATAAAGAGAGACAACACAACACTACATAAAGAGAGACACCACAACACTACATAAAGAGAGACAACACAACACTACATAAAGAGAGACACCACAACACTACATAAAGAGAGACACCACAACACTACATAAAGAGAGACACCACAACACTACATAAAGAGAGACAACACAACACCACATAAAGAGAGACACCACAACACTACATAAAGAGAGACACCACAACACTACATAAAGAGAGACACCACAACACTACATAAAGAGAGACAACACAACACTACATAAAGAGAGACACCACAACACTACATAAAGAGAGACACCACAACACCACATAAAGAGAGACAACACTACATAAAGAGAGACAACACAACACTACATAAAGAGAGACACCACAACACTACATAAAGAGAGACACCACAACACTACATAAAGAGAGACACCACAACACTACATAAAGAGAGACAACACTACACTACATAAAGAGAGAGACCACAACACTACATAAAGAGAGACACCACAACACTACATAAAGAGAGACACCACAACACTACATAAAGAGAGACACCACAACACTACATATAGAAAGACCTAAGACAACACTACATAAAGAGAGACACCACAACACCACATAAAGAGAGACACCACAACACTACATAAAGAGAGACACCACAACACTACATAAAGAGAGACACCACAACACTACATAAAGAGAAACACCACAACACTACATAAAGAGAGACAACACAACACTACATAAAGAGAGACCACACAACACTACATAAAGAGAGACACCACAACACTACATATAGAGAGACACCACAACACTACATATAGAGAGACACCACAACACTACATAAAGAGAGACACCACAACACTACATAAAGAGAGACACCACAACACTACATAAAGAGACACCACTACACTACATAAAGAGAGACACCACAACACTACATAAAGAGAGACCACAACACTACATAAAGAGAGACACCACAACACTACATATAGAGAGACACCACAACACTACATAAAGAGAGACAACACAACACTACATAAAGAGAGACCACACAACACTACATAAAGAGAGACACCACAACACTACATATAGAGAGACACCACAACACTACATATAGAGAGACACCACAACACTACATAAAGAGAGACACCACAACACTACATAAAGAGAGACCACACAACACTACATAAAGAGAGACACCACAACACTACATATAGAGAGACACCACAACACTACATATAGAGAGACACCACAACACTACATAAAGAGAGACACCACAACACTACATAAAGAGAGACACCACAACACTACATAAAGAGAGACACCACAACACTACATAAAGAGACACCACTACACTACATAAAGAGAGACACCACAACACTACATAAAGAGAGACCACAACACTACATAAAGAGAGACACCACAACACTACATATAGAGAGACAACACAACACTACATAAAGAGAGACACCACAACACTACATAAAGAGAGACACCACAACACTACATAAAGAGAGACACCACAACACTACATAAAGAGAGACAACACAACACTACATAAAGAGAGACAACACTACATAAAGAGAGACACCACAACACTACATAAAGAGAGACACCACAACACTACATATAGAGAGACAACACTACATAAAGAGAGACACCACAACACTACATAGAGAGAGACACCACAACACTACATAAAGAGAGACACCACAACACTACATAAAGAGAGACACCACAACACTGAATAAAGAGACACCACAACACTACATATAGAGAGACAACACAACACTACATAAAGAGAGACAACACAACACTACATAAAGAGAGACACCACAACACTACATATAGAGAGACACCACAACACTACATATAGAGAGACCTAAGACAACACTACATAAAGAGAGACACCACAACACTACATAAAGAGAGACACAACACTACATAAAGAGAGACAACACAACACTACATAAAGAGAGACACCACAACACTACATAAAGAGAGACACAACACTACATAAAGAGAGACACCACAACACTACATAAAGAGATACACCACAACACTACATAAAGAGAGACACCACAACACTACATAAAGAGAGACACCACAACACTACATAAAGAGAGACACCACAACACTACATAAAGAGAGACAACACAACACTACATAAAGAGATACACCACAACACTACATAAAGAGAGACACCACAACACTACATAAAGAGAGACACCACAACACTACATAAAGAGAGACCACAACACTACATATAGAGAGACACCACAACACCACATAAAGAGAGACAACAACACTACATAAAGAGAGACAACACAACACTACATAAAGAGAGACACCACAACACTACATAAAGAGAGACAACACTACATAAAGAGAGACGCCACAACACTACATAAAGAGAGACACCACAACACTACATAAAGAGAGACAACACAGCACTACATAAAGAGAGACAACACAACACTACATAAAGAGAGACACCACAACACTACATAAAGAGAGACACCACAACACTACATAAAGAGAGACACCACAACACCACATAAAGAGAGACAACACAACACTACATAAAGAGAGACACCACAACACTACATAAAGAGAGACACCACAACACTACATAAAGAGAGACACCACAACACTACATAAAGAGAGACACCACAACACTACATAAAGAGAGACACCACAACACCACATAAAGAGAGACAACACAACACTACATAAAGAGAGACACCACAACACTACATAAAGAGAGACACCACAACACTATAAGAGAGAGACATATAGAGAGACACCACAACACAACATAAAGAGAGACACCACAACACAACATAAAGAGAGACACCACAACACTACATAAAGAGAGACACCACAACACTACATA